>NC_066585.1:162907178-163207178 GCF_024323335.1 Lathyrus oleraceus
ATCGACAATTTGATCAGCATCCTGGTGTCGGTTAACCATCATCATCTAGTTACATCCTGCGACTCCTGATTCGACGCCTTGATTTTGAAGGGGTCTAATGACTTGTTCTTCATGGACTATTTCCTCCTCCGCTGCCCCTATCTCCATCTGCACAAGAACAATCGGTCTAATCACTTGTGTCATCTGTCGAGCCGGTGCCCCCAGAAAATTGCACAAGCGTGTCAATTGATTCGCCACCTGCCTATTTGTTTCAGCAAATTCTTGTATTATTGGATTAAAGATTGTGCCCATCTGGTTGGTCAACATGTTAACCAATTCATGGTTACTATCGTCCATTTGTTGTCTCAACACCGCTACTGAAGTGTTCGACAGCGGCATGGTTCTGTTCTGAATATTATTCCTCATGTTGCCCCCTTGCACTGATCCTTGCAAGGGTGGACTTGTCTCTGAAAACAGTGATGCACTTGATGTCGACTGATATCCTGGCATTAAGGAATACGACATTCCATAAAGAGGATTTGTGGTGCCAAAGCGAGGCACATAAGGTCTGAACGTCGCTATCGTTGATCCTGAACCCCCCGGTGGAGGCTGGGGAATTGATGTTCCAACTGCACCCGTAGTCGACATGGTTACGGTTGCACTTGTCATCGGTGGCAAAGTTGCAACCTGTGAGATTACTGTTTCCGTAGTGGATAAAGTTCCTCGTGGTACTTCATCTGTGTTAGTTTCTGACATTTTCACTATATTTCGTGGCTAACTATACAGTTTGCCACTTCTAAGTTTTATGCAATTTTCGCAACTGCTCTAGCACCGTTCCACTAGGCGTTCCATTTTGTTTACTGTGGAAATTGGTAAACAATCACTGGTCCTCCCTAGGCTTTAAAACAAAGGGTTACTTGCAGGATCGACCAGTTGATCCCAGGACATGTGCTAGTGCAAGTGAAGCCTGTCCAACTCGACAGAATGACTTTGTGAGAAACGGTTCCTAACAAAGTGTCGAACAAGCGTAACGTTTTTCCACACAAACGGTTTGGACAATGTTACAGCCTATAGGTGACTCGTGACCGACAGCGCTATAACATTCAAAAGAGGTATATGACGAACACGCTTTTGGTAAACTCTATTATCGTAATAGAATTAGTGTCGATAGCGTAAACGACAACGTAAAATGATAACTCAAAAGTAAATGAAATTAAGATAAAATGTTCAACGAGAACAATTGAAAAATAGGGAAGTTGCATTGAAATAAATGTGGTGATTCACGTACATAGCACTCTCAAAAACTCTTGCTTCCTCGCGCTGGGAATGGGAAGTTTTCTTACAAGTGATTTTCAGTACAAAGTGAACACCCTGAGCCCCTTGTGGGACATTCTATTTATACTAAACTAGAGGAACTGCTCATAAGCTAAACTCCTATAAACTAGCAGATGTTATGTCACACGATCTGCACAATCGTTGCACCCATGTCTTGCTAACTGCTCCACATTCTGGCGCTCTTATTCTTTTTGTAACTGCTGGTTATTTTTAAATTTCAAATTTCTCCCGCCCAGATGTTAGGGCGATGTTGTCTTCTGCATATTTGGCCATAATTCTTTAAGTCCCAAACTTCACGTTGGTCGACAAAATGGTCTGTCGACCAGGCCAGCTTTTCTTGTCGGCTTCATCCTTTGACTTGTGTTTTTCCTACTCTTGCTTGACTCCAACACCTCTTCATCCTTTGATGGGGTATAACCCCCAAATTCACAGGACTCTGTCATCAACTATGCTTTCAACATGCCTTAGAGATTTTTCGTGGTAACAAGTTTATCCTGGTTCGCTTGAAATTCAAAGCTACTCCAGTCCACTCGGCCAAGGTGATTTCGCCTTCAATAAGGACTTAATCCAATAATCTAAAGAGATTACAATAGACATCTAAGATTACAAAGATCTCTTAGCCCTCTCAAGTTTACAGACTTCACAAGTCACTTGAGGAAATATTCAACAACTATTTTAGAATTACAAGAAGGTATTTAGTGCTTCTAAGTAAGCAATTTGAATACAGTAAGAGCAATAAAGATTCACACTAAGAGTAACAACTCATGTGAAAATATAGAATAAGATTTAGTGAAAGATTGAATTTGACTTTGCAGTATTCTTGTGTAATTGCTTCGTATTTGGTATGATGATAGTTGAGTCTTTTTATAGTGCTTGGAGATGATACCGTTGGATAAAGCATTGATGTTGACATCTTGCCAATGATTTGACTTAAATGACATTAAGTTTATTGTCCTTTGCATAGCAGTTTAGGAGAGTATTCAATCTTCTCCATATAAAGATTCATACCATATTTGGAATACTTAGTTGTTAAGGCTTGAAGTTGATCTGTTAGGCGTGAATCAGAGTGCGCGGAATCCAGATACTTCTTTTAGAACTTGTATTCTTCAGATAGTTGCTGGAAGTGATTTTCTTCAGAAGTTCTTGATTGATCTTTGACTTTGCGTTCCTCAGAGTACTGAGCTCTAGAGGCTTCAGATGAGATAGATCTTCCAGATGTAGAGTGTTAGAGCCTTGTGTCATCAGAGCGATGCTTTTTGCTTTTCGTTCAGCTGTTCTGGACTTGCTTAACGCTTAGACTTGTTTCTTCAGATGCATTAATCATTAGAGCCCTGCATACTTAGAGAATTTTATCAGGGTACCAAAATGTTTCATCCTTTGTTATCATCAAAATTTAAGGATAAATTGCAGAACTAAAATCTTGTTCTAACATTCATTACTTCATATTTATGGTGACCATGATGTTAGACATGTCTGGGAAGAAGAGGTATATTTATTTACTTTTGTATTACATCCATTTTAAACTAATTTAATCCTGATTGATGGTGATGTACTTTTTACAATAGGGTCCATGTTTAAAATTTTTAAACCACAGAAGGAAGATTTTGGATTTTGAACATCCCGGTGATGAGTGGTTCAAGAATGTTATCTGCTACTCTGGGCTTGCCGGTTTATGTGTTGTTGCGTACACTATCATAAACCATGACATACAAACGTCATTTGCAAAGACATTGCATTCAGTGACTTCATCTTTCCACCTTCATATTAGTGAGATGGCCTTCACCCTGGATGACATCTCATGCCTCGTGCATCTTCCCATTAGAGGAAAATTACTATACCACAAAAGAATCGATCGAGAGGAAGCCAGCGAGAAGCGGGTTACATATTTTGGAGATGACCTATCTGATGCGGAAAATGAGGTAGTTGACATTAGAGGTGCTCATGCTAGATATAAATTTTATGAAAAACTTTATAAAGACCACGTACTATGGTTGTGGATGCCAACAGTGATGATATGCAGGTTGAGTACCACCGGCAGTGTACATTGAGATGTTACCTCTTGTTTCTGGGTGGCACATCAATTTTGTGGACAAAAGTGCAATATGTATAGATGTGGTATACCTTAAATACTTCATCGACTTAACGGCGATTCACGAGTACAATTGTGGACGCCTGTTTCGTCTACATGTAATCAAAGCTGGGAGAGGATTATCTTTAGAAGACAAAGCAGATGATAGGAAAATGATGCTTATGCTAATTTACAGTTACTAATATTTTCATAACTCTTTTGTTACACTTGTTATTATTATTTTATCTAAACTATTTTCATAGATGGGTCATCTCCCATTTTCCTTGCATCTCCGGGTGGGAACTTGTGTCTGGCTACACTGAGGATTGACCATGTGCTTGCGCCTCTGCCCCGCTCATAAGAAATTAGGTGATCGATCCCTTCCGTGTGTAACTTGATTGTCATGTAGCATATCACATTGCCTTCTTCCCATACGGCGGTCATCCCCAAATGCGTCGGTTGGATATCATTTCGTTATACTTCAGATGGTTGACTTATGGGTTAGGTCTGATGTATTTATGTTTTCCCAAGAAAATGATGCACCAATTTGGACATTTGCAAGTTATTCTGATACACCCTCAGAGTCTACTTTTTCCACTGTCTGCTGCCATACTTGAGGATTTTGAGCATCGTTTCTACCAGAGGACTAGCATAGAGTGTCAGCTCTTATACATTGGGTTTATGTAGACGACTACATGATATAGTTCTATAGGGTGTGACATCCTATCACGACATCAGATGCTTCTGGAAGACCGCCTAGGCCTTCTAATCAAGAGGCACTAGAGGTTAGAGATAACCACACCCAAGACGTATGCAACATATGCTGGTGTGTCGTGGATATAGAGATATCGCGCATAGAGGCGAGACTTTTTAGGAAGGCAACTCCCAATTAGTCCTCGTATAAGACATTATTATCGAGGTCTGGAATGCCTTGGAGTATAAACGAAGAAGTTGGAGGGTTAGACATACACAGTAGTTTAAATTTGATCATTTTTTTAAGAATAAATTATGTATAATCTGTACATTTTTAATTTAATTAGTTTAATGTATGACTTTTTTATTTATTTGTAGTACGTTTGAAATTAATTTATATTTTTTAATTTCTAACGTAAAATGATTTAAAATATAATTTTCCCTCAAAACCTGTCAATGTTATGACATTGTTGCTTCTTGAAAAGTATTCATGAAAATTTTCAGAGATGCATTTTCGAAATATCTCATGTAATGTGTAATAAACACGCACCTAATAATTAAAAATGAATTAAGGATAATTTATTGAGATACATCTAAGAATACACTTAATATCTCTAAACGATATTTTGGTAAAATAGAGGTATTTGATTTATGAGAGCCGGTGTGATTTTAGATGCGTCAAAAGATACATTTTTAAATATAACAAAGACATTTTTAAATTTGATGGCTTGAGTTAATACATTACCCTTCTATACAATGTTTATGCATAAGCTAATAAAATATAAATATGGCAAGAGGGGTTTGAATGGTATTTAAGAATATATTCTGAATTTTAAAATTTAAAAGAAAATACTTTTAGAATTTCGAAAGTGCGATAGACATATGGGGGACAACATTAATTTCTTATTCTCTCAAAATCATACACACAAAATTGGATTAAATAGATATCACTTAATTTTGCCTATTTTCATTTAAATTTAACTAATCTAAATAATAAATAATAAGATGTTATTATGCTTCATCTTATTCCATCCATCTAAACAAAAAAAAAAATTAATCTGATTAGTGGAGAAACTTTTTAATGAAATAAAGGTAAAAGGAGATGAAATATTTTAGTTAAATTATATTTGATTCAAAAGAAATGGAAAGGATCAAAGTATTTTAATGAAATGTGTGTTTAATACACAATGAAAGAGGAAAAATTTTTAAAAGTAATTATTATTATATTTTTAAAATCTTATAACACTCTGGTAAAATTTCATTAAGAAAAATTTGTTATTCATAAATAATAAAAATAATCAAATATAAAATGTTTAATATTTTAAATATTTAAAAACTACATATATTAAAGTTATTTAAAATATATATGCATATAATAATGATATTAATTTATTTAAAAATAATTTATATGTGAATATTTAAATTTAAAATTTTATTATGTTTTAAAAAATTTGTATTTGTAAATGAATAAAAAATAAGAACGTTATAAATTTTTTGTCTTTGATATAAGAATAAAATTTAAAAAATTATAACAAACAAATAATATGTTTAAAACCTATAAATAGTAAGAAATTTTTATTACATTCTAAATATTAAAACCTTAATATTAAGAAGTTTAACACGGACATCGAATAAATGGTACAGAAATTTTTAATCCTCAAATAAAGATAGTTGATAAAAACATCTTCTCTCCTCCTTTCTTAAAAAAAAAAAAACATATCTTAGTGAAATCCACAATAATTTCATCCAAAAGCGGTGTATTGAAAAGAAGAAAGAATGTTTAAAAAAAAGTGTATTTTCTTAAACAGAATGACTAAGAAGAATAAAATAATAACAAATCCATGCAACTTGATCCTAGGAAACTCCTTGCAATATGGCTGCAAAATATTGTAAGCAACAATTGCTTTATTTTAAACAGGAAAAGCACCCAAACAAACTAAACTAATATTCAACAGATAACTCAAAAGAAAAATTAGAATTTTAACATATTACATATTTACTTGATAACCTTGAAAGTTGAAACTATAGTCAAATACAGCAACAAAAGCATTTTTGTTTCATTTCCCTACTCAAAACATCAGCATCTTTCTTGAGAGTTGTCAAATTCTGTTGTGTCTTCCATTGAGACATTGGTAAAATCCTAAAGTAAGCAAATACATATAGCAATCAACAGAGTTTTAGCCTCTTTCGATCTTCAGGTATGGTTTAGTTGAGACTTTATACGAATATTCAATTTGAGTTGTCCAAAACCAAAATGATCGGAAGGAATCAAAAGAAAGTTAGTTGTACACAGCCATTATTGTCTTGAATAGTCTTCATAAAAGATTGCAATATTAATGTGCTCCCCTGAGACCTAGCCAATACATCATAATGAATATCTCTTACCAATTTCGGGCCAAGGCAACTAACATGGACCATATTTCCCAGATCAACAAGGTTATTGTGAACGACAAATAGTCTTGAATCATTTTGATCTAGAAGAACAATTTCTTTCTGGCGAGTATTTACACATTCCTTCTCGTGGCTAGTTTTCAAGTTGCAACTAAACATATCTTTGCAGCCATATTTTGCATTCGGGCATGATATTTTAATCGATTCCAACAACTTCTCCACAGCACAGCAACGATTGTACCCAATGGGCATTAAGCACATGGGACATTTGTACCTAAGTTCCCCACAACAGTTAGAGCAAACAATATGCCCATTCTCACACTGATTGTCATTTAATCACAAAGAAAGTTATCAAATTAGATCTTTCAGTACACGGAACAGCAAACAAAACAGTTAAAGTACCTCTTAAAGGCTTGCACGTTTAAGTTGCAAGACAGAAAATTAAAGAAACATACAACAAACGTGATAAATAGTCACATAGAGCTCCTTCCCTTTCTTTTGAAGGGAAGGGAGAGGTAAATTCCCCCCTTCTATTATTGGACCTTTATATTACAGACCACATAAAATATTTTCAAAGAACAACTACATACTTCTCTTAAAAAAAAAGTTGACATACTAGTCACAGTGCGAGAGATCGCCATCATAGCATTGTGCTTCAAAAGCCAAAATCAAAACAAAGTTAAACATTAAATCAAACAAACCATGTGATTATGTTTTGAAGACAAAAGTCATCTTCACAACAGTAAAAGCAGCTTATTTACAAGAAAACATCCAGCAAATAAGAGTTCAAGACTAAATGTCCTCATTCCTCATGTCTTTAATTGTTTATCACAGAACATCATCTAGATGGTTAGGAGACCCTTAATTAATTACCTATACCTTCCATGACCAGGTTAATTTTGTCTTTTGGTTAAAATTGAGATGTAAGACTGCCACAGAAATTCATTCAACTGTAACAATGAAGATTTTGAAATACCATTCAACAAACCCATCTTATGTATTATTTACCAAATCAAGGAAACAAGATAAAGGATTAATTGAAACAAATCTTAAGCAAATAGAATTATACCAGACTTAATTTTACCACAGAAATATACGAGACTGCCACAGAAATTGCTGAAGGCATCACCACCCATTTATACGTGCCAAAAGCCCCTGAGCATTGATACACCGTTTTAATCGCAGGTAATATTCAGAATAATCATCTAAAAAACTTAAATACTTAAAACCAGTTTCCGGGTGGACAAGAATTTCTGCCACTAGTATTAGCCTTTTGGAGTGACAGCGTTCAAATCTCTAAAGTCATTACAGACCCTAGGAGTGTCCTTCTTTTAATTACTGGGACAATATTGAACAATATTGGTTAGCCATTTGACATACCTGATAGGTCTTATGAATCTATTTTTATCTGCCTTGATCTTTCGATGTCTGCCTTGATTTTCGATATGATCTCTGGCGCAAATCTTTTTGGAGTTTGCTTTACAGGCCTCTTGTCAAACTTGATTAGTAGTTTCAAATCGGTAACGGGAACTGGGGAGGATTTTCAATTTCTGGAGATACTACTTCACACGAAGCAGGTGGTGTTATAAAATTAGTAAGCGCGTCGGGACCACGCAGCTTAATAGCCGCGTTGTTGTACACAATAGCAGCTTCTTCAGCAGTTTGAAACGTGCCAAGCCACACGCGCACACCACGCGACGGGTCTCTTATCTCTGCGGCCCATTTTCCCCATGGCCTCTGCCTAACTCCTCTGTATTTCTGCCCGGAAGTGACTCGACGAGTCGCCGGAGCTCTTGTTTTTCCACCGGTGCTAGTTCTGTTCCTCTTCCTCCTCCTCGAAACAACGTCTCCGCCTCCGCTGCCGCGGCCACAGCCGTTTTTCTCGCTCAGGCATGGCTCTATGGTAATCTCGTTAACAAACTTTTTAGTTCGGTTAGGTTTTGAAGTTTCTTCTTCGTCGCTGGAGGAGTCTGTAGCGTCTTTGTCTGTGTATGTTATTCTGACTATTTTGGGAAATGGATGGTTCGGAGTGTTTTCTTTGGTAAGGTTGATACGGTGAGTGAGTTTCTTTGTTGGTGACAGAGTCATGTTACGGTGAATGAGGATGAAGGTATGTTAAGGTTTTGATTTAGTGTATCAGCTTTTTAGGGTTATTAGCAGTTGAAGTGATGAAAAGTTGAGAGGAAAAAAGGAAGAAAAAAGAGAGAAATTCGTTTTGGGGGAAGAAATTAAGAAGAGAATAAAGAGAAAGTGGAAACCAAAGGGAGAGAGATAGACACGTCTTAATAAGTATTGAAATAGAGAGGAAAAAAAATTGAAAGGAAGAAGAATTTGAAGGAAAGTGTGAAGTAAAAAAAAAGGAAAGAAAAGAAAACAAAGAGAAAGAGAGAAAAAATTGCAGTGGAAGGAATTAGGGAGTGTACAGGTTAAGCGACAGAATGTCCGGAAAAGTGAGAGTTGTGTGAATTGTGTGAATGAAGGAGTGCTCAATGGATCATCATCTCCTACTCTTTCTGTCCAGCCTTTCCTCCTGTTCTTATCTAATGGCTGAAAATTCATTAAAATAATAATAATAATGCAGTTTTAAAAAGAGAGATAAATCGTAGATGAACGATTAGGATGAGCGCAACAGGACAGCAGGAGATAACTGACCGGAGAGACCCAGATCCGTGCACAAGTTGAGTGACAGAATGTACTGAAAAGTGAGAGTTACGTGAGTTTTGTTCGGAATAATAACTGAGTTAGAAACTTAGAGAAACAAAGTCTGGGGAAGTCTCACATCATTGATTAGAAATGTAAAGATTTGAGAGTTTATAAGTGAGAGAAATTACACATCTATCACTTTAATGTTTTTGGTGAGTATGTGGTGTGTGTCTCACAAATGTGTGTTGCTCATAAAACAAGAGAAAAAAAAACAAAGTAAAAATTCCCCCTTGTTTTGACTCCCCGATTTATAGCCCTAACAAATTGTGGGGCAGAAAAAAAATGGTTGAAAATTATTAAATATGAAATTCTTTGTGTCGAAGTCAAAATAGTGGATTTGTATTTGACGGGTGTCGAAATTGGTTTGTGTTGAACAGAGTATGTATTTGCTATATTTGACGGGAAGTCAAATATAGTCTGTCGAAACTTATGTTGAAGTTTGTAGCTGCCGAAGGAGTCGACATAGTCGAAATAGTTAACTTAACTTAGTTTTAGTTGAGTTAGTTATTTTTTTGATTATTTGAAGTCCAGGTAATTTCATCTATAAATATAGAGGATCTCTATTTCATTTGTAACTAAATAAGATACAACTTTGTAATAGCATTCGGTAGATTCATAAATCACAGTTGTGATTAACACACATTATTAAACACTTAGAGTGCAGTTTGCACAACAACATTACTTCTTCTTCCTCCATAATTTCTCTTTTCTCTCACTTTCAATTACATTGCTTTCTTCTTTCAATTCTCAATGTAGTGTATAATCATCTTGGAACCAATGAGTGGCTGTTTCACTTGAGTAAAGGGTGAAGAACAAGAGGTGTGATCAATGAGAAAGATTTATTCTTATTCATCAAGATTGATTCGTTTAACTTCAAGATTGGAGTTTTCCCAACATTTGGTATCTAAAGCACTGGTTGTGTGATCTTTGGGACACATTGAATCACGATGAATCATCTGAATTGATTTTCCTGTGAATATTTCAATCTTGAATGGTAAGAATTATGAAAACTAGTGTAAGCAAATGAAAGTTGTTTTTTGTTATCGAGATCTTTAGGATATTCTGAAGAAATGAGTAACACCAATTTGAGAGAATACTACGGATGAACAAAAGGTTACACACAATGATTTGAATAAGAAAGATTACAAGGCTCTTTTCTTAATCCATCAATGTGTTGATCTAGACAACTTTGAGAAAGTTGGTGATGTAGATTCAGCAAAGGAAGCATGAGACGTCCTGGAAAAATCGTTTGGAGGCGCTAAGAAAGTGAAGCAGGTGAGGTTACAAACTCACAAAATAATGTATGAATTTCTTCAGATGGAAGACAATGAAAGTGTGACTTATTTCTTCACTAAAAAATGGTAAATTAAATCAAGACGTGTGGAAAAGTGTTGACATCAAAATTTTTAGTGACAAAGATTTTGAGGTCATTGATTCTAAAGTTCGATCATGTGGTAGTAGACATAGAAGAATAGAAGGATCTGTCAAGTATGACAAAATCAGAGATTCAAGGGGCTCTTGAATCTCACGAAGAAAGAATGGATGAAAGAACTGTAAGCAGGTTGAAGACTAGTGTGGCTTTGCAAGCTCAGTCGACTAAGAAAGACAAAGGAAGATAGAATGGTAACAAGGGCAAATGAAGTTGCAAAAATTTGACTGGTAGAGGAAACCATCAAGAGGATAGTTCATCAAATCAAATACAATCTTCTAACCAAGGCAATCACAGAGGTAGTGGTGTGGGTAGAGGAAGAGACGGTGGAAGAAAACCTGATAAAAGTCATATTTTGTGCTACAATTGTCAAAATTATGACCACTATGCAAGTCAGTGTCGAGGAGGCAAGAAAGATCAAGAAAGTGATGCAAAACTTGCAGAAGACAAAGTGATGTTAATGGTCACAACAAAAGAAGAATAAGGATTCAAAGATCAATGGTATCTAGACTTTGGTTGTTCGTCGCACATGATTGGAAGAAAAAATTGATTTATCAACATCAGTATCTCGTCGAAGAACAAAGTAAAATTTGCAAACGAAAATACCCTATTTGATGAAGGTATTGGTGATGTTCTTATCAGAAGAAAGGATGGTAAACGATAAGTAATTTTCGATGTGTTGTACATGTAAGAACAAAAATTGTTCTACAACAGATTCCTTGATTTTGATGATAACAAAGGATGAAACCAAAAATGGCACCCTAACGAAAAGTTTCTAAGTGTGCAGGGTTCTAAAGAAAGAAGGAAGAAATCTGATGATGTCATCAGATACAAAACCAGATCAGATACAAATTATCAAATTATCAGAAGCATCTGAAGTGAAGACAAGTTCAAGAAAGTCTAACTCTGAGCAATACATCAGAAGCATCTGAACAAGAATACGCTCTAGAAGTTCTGACTCTGAACAACGGTTGTCTAACTCCAGAAGTTATCAGCGCTATCTGAAGAAACTATCTGAACTCACAAGAGATTAACATCAGAAGCAAGATTCCAAGATTCTCCAGAAACACATATACTCTGAGCATGGAATTGCTAATCATGAAAGAGTAACGTTAAAGTCAAGTAAAGTTTTGCAAATGGATTTCCTAATTAAGAAAGAGACGTTAATCTCCAATTTCAATAAAGAAGACACTACTTGTGGTAAGTAGTCATTTCAAGGAGAGAAAGTTATCCTGCAGAAGCTATTTAAGTGATGGCGTAAATTCATTTTAATATCCACCAGTTTCAACTACTACCTCACTTCTATATATAAAGGACTGCAAATCAACATTCAGTATGAGACAAGTATTAGCTAACAAGCCAAAATTATACTGAAACATCAACACTCAAGAAAAACACTCTTGCTCTCTAAGATCTTCACGAAGCTTTTGCTTATTACGTGAAAAACTCTTGTTCTTACTATTGTAATATCTGCTTTCTTAGAAGCATTCTAGATTACATTAATCCTTCATTTATTTTGTTTGTTGATTTCCTCAAGTGACTCTGTGTAGTCTGTATACTTGAGAGGGCTAAGAGACTTTTATCTTAGACGTTGTTTGTAATCTTTCAAGATTAGTGGATTAAGTCCTTGTTGAAGGCGAAATCACCTCGCCCGGGTGGACTGGAGTAGCTTTGTGTTATAAGCGAACCAGTATAAAATCATTGTGTGATTTTCTTTTTGAAAAGCACTTATTTTTCAAAACAATTCAAACCCCCCTTTCTTGTTTTTCTCACCTTCAATTGGTATCAGAGCTCCGGCTCTGTTATTGATTTTCTAATCAAACACTTAACCGTGTAGAGAGATCCAGTACGAGAAAAACAATGGCCCACTCAAATGAAAGAGATTCTTACAATGCTAAGCCTCCTGTTTTTGATGGAGAGAAATTTGATTACTGGAAAGATAGAATCGAAAGTTTCTTTCTGGGTTATGATGCTGACCTCTGGGACATAGTCACAGATGGATATACACCTCCAGTCTTAGAAAATGGAGCTGAAGTTCCCAGAAACAAGATGTCAGAAGATCAGAAACGTATCTTCAAAAATCATCACAAGGCCAGAACAATACTTCTAAATGCTATATCATATAACGAATATGAAAAGATCACCAACAGAGAGACAGCCAAAGATATACTTGACTCTCTGAAGATGACCCATGAAGGAAACTCCCAAGTCAAGGAGACGAAGGCTCTGGCGCTTATCCAGAAATATGAAGCCTTCAAAATGGAAGATGACGAAGCTATAGAGGCTATGTTTTCTAGATTTCAAACTCTTATTGCAGGTCTTAAAGTGCTAGACAAAGGATACACGACTGCAGATCATGTTAAGAAGATAGTCAGAAGTCTGCCAAAGAAATGGAGACCTATGGTTACTGCTCTGAAGCTGTCAAAGGATCTGAACAATATCAGCCTTGAAGAACTTGTTAGTTCTCTCAGAAGCCATGAGATAGAACTAGAGGAGGATGAGCCTCAGAAAAAGAACAAGTCCGTAGCGCTAAAGTCCATATCTAAAAGACGGAAACCTGACAGAACCAAAGCTTTCCAGGCAGAAACTGAAGATACTGACGATTCTGAACCAGAAGACTCTGATGATGAAGAAGAGTTGTCCCTACTAACCAGAAGAGTCAAGCAACTCTGGAAAAAGAGGAACAACAACTTTAGAAGACCAAGACCCAGAGGGGATCGTTCAGAGTCAACTTCAAAAGGTAAAGCTAACAAAGATATTACCTGTTATGAATGTAAAGAAACAGGTCATTATAGAAATGAATGCCCCAAGCTGAAGAAAGACAACTCTAGAAAAGAAAGCTTCAAGAAAAATACCTTCAGAACAAAGAAAGGATTAATGGCCACCTGGGATGATAGTGAATCTGGATCATCAGAATCTGACTCTGATGAACAGGCCAACGTAGCACTTATGGCTACCACATCCAGCAGCTCAGATGAAGAATCTGAAGAGGTATTTTCTGAACTTTCTCGTTCTGATTTAGAATCTTGTTTGTCAGAAACTCTTAGCTCATATCAGAAATTAAAACAAAAGTTTAAAAACATTAAAGGCTGTCTTAAAGCTAAATTTGAAGATTGTGGCGAGCTTGAGATGACAATTCTAGCACAAGAAGATAAAATTAAATTGTTAACATTAGAAAGAGATGGAGCAAAAAGAAAAAGCTTAGAATTAGAAGAAGCGTTATCTCAAACTCCACAAACTTCAAATGCAATAATTTATAAATACGAAGAAGCCTTTCAAGAATTTCTGAAAAATGGGATAGATAGGAGTATTATGGCATCCATGATCTATGGAGTTAGTCAGAACAATAAAAAGGGAATTGGGTATGATTCTAAGGAAGATAAAACTTCTACCAGTAACCAACTTAAGTCTCCCTTTTCATATCATTACACACACACACAAGAACAAAAATTTAAAAATGCTAGAAAACCCAAAGTTATAAGAAACTCTGGGAAAACTAATCTGAAAGGACCCAAGAGATTCTGGGTACCAAAAGATAAGATTGTGTATGTTGCAGATATCCTATGCAGCAAAGTTCAGACACCAGTCATGGTACCTGGACTCTGGATGCTCGCGACACATGACGGGAAGAAAGTCTATGTTCCAAAGTCTGGAACTTAAAGACGCTGGATTTGTAGGCTTCGGAGGAGATCAGAAAGGAAGGATCAGAGGCTCCGGAACTATTGGTAATGGTACTCTTCCCTCTATTTCTGATGTTCTTTATGTAGAAGGATTAATGCATAACTTGTTATCCATAAGTCAATTAAGTGATAACGGTTATGATGTAATCTTCAATCAAAAAACATGTAAAGCCATTAATCAGAACGATGGCTCTGTCCTTTTCACAGGCAAGAGGAAAAACAACATTTACAAAATAAATCTTTCTGATTTAAAAGATCAAAATGTTAAATGTCTAATGTCAGTTCACAAAGAGCAATGGGTATGACATAGACGCTTGGGCCACATTAGCATGAGGAAACTTTCTCAGCTAACTAAACTCGAGTTAGTCAGAGGCCTACCTAAACTGAAGTTTTCTTCAGATGCTCTGTGTGAAGCTTGTCAGAAAGGAAAATTTTCAAAAACATCTTTTAAAAAGAAAAATGTTGTTTCTACCTCTAAGCCTCTGGAACTTCTTCACATTGACTTATTTGGTCCTGTGAAAACAGCATCAGTTAATGGAAAGAAGTATGGACTAGTCATTGTTGATGATTACAGTCGCTGGACATGGGTAAAATTCCTAAAGCACAAGAGTGAGTCTCACTCTGTATTCACCAGTTTCTGTTCCAAAGTGCAAAAAGAATTTGACTCTAAAATTATTAGAGTCAGAAGTGATCATGGTGGAGAATTTGAAAACAAAGATTTTGAAGAATTATTTGATTCTAATGGAATATCCCATGATTTCTCCTGCCCTAGAACTCCACAACAAAATGGAGTTGTAGAGAGGAAGAATAGGACACTCCAAGAGATGGCCAGAACCATGATCAATGAAACTAATGTAGCAAAGCACTTTTGGGCAGAAGCTGTAAATACAGCGTGTTACATTCAGAATAGAATCTCTATAAGACCTATTCTAGAAAAGACTCCCTATGAATTGTGTAAAGGAAGAAAACCAAACATTTCATATTTTCATCCTTTTGGTTGTTCTTGTTTTATATTAAATACTAAAGAACATCTGAACAAGTTTGATTCCAAAGCACAGAAAGGTATTATGTTAGGATACTCAAAACGCTCTAAAGGCTACAGAGTATACAACACAGAAACCAAAATTGTGGAAGAATCAATTCATGTCAGATTTGATGATAAGCTTGACCCTGAAAAGTCAAAGCTAGTTGAAAAGTTTGCAGATTTGGAAATCACTCTTGTAGAATCTGATAAAACTCCAGAAGCAACTGTCACTCAGAACTCTGAAGAAATTAAATCTCCAGAAATCCCAAAGAAAGTCAAAAGTCGTATCAATGTATCTGAAGATTTGATTATGGGAAACAAGGACGAACCTGTCAGAACCAGATCTACCTTCAGGACTTCTGAAGATACTACTCTGGGACTAGTGTCTCTGATTGAGCCTACGTCTTGTGATGAAGCACTTCAGGATAACGACTGGGTGGCAGCTATGCAAGAAGAATTGGATCAATTCTCAAAGAATGATGTCTGGGATCTCGTTCCTAAACCCAGAGGCACTCATGTCATTGGAACCAGATGGGTTTTCAGAAACAAGCTGAACGAGAAAGGAGAAGTTGTCAGAAACAAAGCTCGACTGGTAGCTCAAGGTTACAGTCAACAAGAAGGTATTGACTATAATGAAACCTTTGCTCCAGTCGCGAGGTTAGAATCTATTCGTCTTCTTGTATCTTTTGCTATTAATCACTCTATCAAATTATATCAAATGGATGTCAAGAGTGCATTCCTTAATGGTTATATATCAGAAGAAGTGTATGTCAACCAACCTCCAGGTTTTGAAAATTCAAATTTTCCAGAACATGTCTTTAAACTTAAGAAATCCTTATATGGACTTAAACAAGCTCCTAGAGCTTGGTATGAACGATTAAGCAATTTTCTTCTGGAAACAAATTTTATCAGAGGAAAAGTTGATTCTACACTCTTCTGTAAAAACCTTAATAATGATCTCATGATATGCCAGATTTATGTTGATGATATTATTTTTGGTTCTGCTAATATCTCTGTTTGCCAAGAATTTTCTAAGTTAATGCAGGCAGAATTTGAGATGAGTTTAATGCAAGAACTAAAGTTCTTTCTGGGAATTCAAATTAATCAAACTTCAGAAGTCACGTACGTCCATCAAAGTAAATATATTAAAGACGTTCTGAAGAAGTTTGACATGACTGAATGCAACTCTGCAAAAACTCCCATGCACCCAACTTGCATTCTGGAAAAGGAAGAGGTAAGCAACAAGGTTTGTCAGAAGCTCTATCGAGGTATGATAGGCTCTCTTCTCTATCTGACTGCTACTCGTCCTGATATTCTCTTTAGTGTCTGTCTTTGTGCCAGATTCCAATCAGATCCTAGAGAATCTCATTTAACAGCAGTTAAGAGAATTCTTAAGTATCTGAAAGGAACTCCTAACCTGGGCCTGATGTATGAGAAAACATCAGAGTATAGACTCTCGGGTTATTGTGATGCAGATTATGCAGGAGATAGAATAGAACGAAAAAGCACTTTTGGAAATTGCCAGCTTCTGGGAAACAATCTGATATCCTGGGCTAGCAAAAGACAATCAACAATTGCTCTATCAACTGCAGAAGCAGAATATATCTCAGCGTCACTGTGCACAACTCAGATGCTCTGGATGAAGCATCAGTTAGAAGATCTGCAAATCTTTGAGAGTAACATTCCTATCTTTTGTGATAATACTGCTGCTATTTGTTTAAGTAAGAATCCCATTCTACATTCCAGAGCCAAACACATTGAAATAAAACATCATTTTATCAGAGACTATGTTCAGAAAGGGATAGTAACATTGAAGTTCATTGATACTGAACATCAATGGGCAGATATCTTTACTAAGCCTCTAGCTGAAGATAGATTTCTTTTTATCTTAGAACATCTGAACATTAAAAATTGTCCTGAATGAAGTATGGCTCTGAAAAAGTAAAGTGAGACTCTGATGTAAACAAATGTATTTCTGCCTCTGACTCTGATACTTCTACCAAGTTAAGAAGATATCTGAGTTAGAAATCTTCAGAAACCTATCCTTTGGTATTCCTGAAGATCAGATACATCAACACGTGGAGCACCAAGCGTCTAACCCTAGAACTTCTAGACAGCTGTCAAAAGAAATTCAAAGGTCAGAACGTTTGAAATCTCCTTGAGCAGTGTGCGTACTGTGGGATTAGACATTCATTAATTAGTTGTAATCATTTTTCCCCCCAAGCGTGCTTACTTGAGCGTTGTGCTAACGCAATCTTATGTGTCGTTTTGCATGTGTTTCACTTAGAGTATATAAACACTTTTCTCACATTTCACACACTTATCACTCTCACTCACTCTAAAACCCTAAACCCTCTCTGAAGCATTCTCTGCAAGTTCTTCATCTTCATCAATCTTCATCTTCTCTTTCACCATGGACGCTCAACAACAACAAGTCTTTAACTTCTCTCAAGAAATGGAATCAAGTTCTACTGCTCAAACCTCAAGCATTCCAACACCAACGGTTACAGGCGTCACCATAACCCCTGTTTACAAAGAACCCCATATTCTTGACCGTGAACGCCATGTTAACCTTTCAACCCCTTTTGAAGGTCTGGACGTGTTGTGTGAATCACTAGTTGATTTCGACAACTTGAAGAGAAATGGCGTTGATCTTACTGAAGAGCTTCGTAAACAAGGATGGGAAAACTATTTCCAAAGGCTTTATGGTCCTGTTTACCCTCTTCTCATCAAGGAGTTCTGGAGGTTTGCAGATGCAGATGACCACTTCATCGTCTCATATGTTCTGGGGGTGAAGATTGTTATCACTGAAGGGTCAATAGCCTCTCTACTGAACATGGAAAGAAGTGGAGGAAAAAGGATTTACAACATCCCTCCTAGGTCAAAGCGCATCACTGATGTAATCAACCCAACAATCTTCAAACCCAACACTGAAGGAAATCCTTCAAAGAACAAAGAGCTGCACCAGAACCTCAGAGTGTGGTTGAAGATTATTCTGGGAACTATTCACCACCGTCCAGCCTCTAACTCCTCTGACTACATTAATGCAGACCAGAAATGCATTTTGTATTGCATTCAGAAGGGTGTGAAGATCTGCCTCCCTGCTCTCCTTTTCAGATATCTGAGAGATTCTGTCAGAGAAACCAGAAACAATATGAAGCCCAGATCCTACATTCCTCTGGGAAGATTGCTATCTGATGTCTTCATTGAGAATGGGCTGGTGGATCATCTGGAGAAGACCAAGCTGATGCTAGATCTGGCAATAGATGTTGGGAAGCCTCTGAATGCCAGAAATCTCAAAAGTATGGGGATAATTAAGAAGATTCAAGTCAGACCCACTCTGGACACATCCTGGGATTGTTTGAAAGATCAGAGGAAGATGCCTCATGGCCTTGCCAGGTTCTTCAAGAACGAACCCAGAGATGCGGTGGCCATCTATCTTAATCGTCTGCTGGATGAAGGTGTTGACATCTCTGACTTCAGCCTCGACGATTGTCTAGATTCAGAAGCAGATTTCGTCAGATACAAGAGAGGTCTCTTTGAGAAGAAGATAGCACCTCCGGCAAAGAAGGCAAGAATTGAAGAAGCTTCTGGAAGCAGATCTTCAGTTCCTCTGAATATATCTACTGGTACGTCTGTTCCTTCTGTTACCACTAATCCTCTGATGGTTTCTTCTAACCCTCTCTCTTCACAACCTATTTTTACTACTTCTGAAATCCCACCTTCAACCATCAGAACCTCCCAACCTTCACCAGTTCTAAATGTAGCCCGTACTTTCATACCTCCCTCTAAACCTGCACAAACTCACCAAAGTACTTCCTCTTCATCATCCTCAGAACCAGAATCACCCCCATATGTTTCCATCTCTTCTGACCCAGAATATCCTGACCCTGATTCCCCAACCATAGCCACAATTTATGCTCATAAACTTGCTTCACAACAAACACAAACACAATCTGAAGAAACTTCACCTCCACCACAACAAACAACCACCATACCTTCTGAAACTCAACCCTCTGAACCCCACACCTCTGATATCACCCCACCAAACATCTCCGCTGCACCTGAAGCTGAAACTGAACCCTTAGATTTAAACCCTCTTTACGCTTCACCCCAAACATCTGAACCTCAACTAGAAGCAGAATCTGAACCTCAACCTGAATCAGAATCTGAACCTCAAACATTAAATCTCAGCCCTCCAAACTCTCCACCTCATACCTATGAACCTGAACATGAACCTGAACTTTCTACACCTACCCTTGAGGAAGCCATCATGCAGGTAGCAGAAGCTTCAGTACAAAAGGTCAAGTCTCTGACCACTAACTCTGAAATCAGTGATGATCCTAAATCTGTAAGGACACACTGGAACAGAGTCATTGGCTGGATGACCTCTGAGTCTTTTAGACTGAAGAGCATATCTGAACAAGTCAGAAATGGCTACATCAGAGATGCTGAGGCAAGACTCCAGGAGAGACTTGCCAGAGAAGCTGAAGCCAGAAGGCTGGAAGAAGAGAGATTGGCCAAGGAAGCTGAAGAAGAAGCAAGAAGGCTAGAAGAAGAAAGACTTGCTAAGGAAGCTGAAATCCTAAGGGAAAAGGAAGCTGAAGCTAAGGCTCTGGCGGATGCAGAAGCACAAGCTGCTGCTGAAGCTGAAGCTCAGCAGGCTCTGACTCTGGGGGAGTCCTCTTCTGTGATCCCTATGGTTCTTCAGACTCTGAAAGAACTCAAGCAAGATCAGAATGAACTCCGGGCCAGAATGGACAAGCAAGATACTGTCAACAACAACATCCAGAACATGCTTGCTATGTTGCTTCAGAGAATGCCTCCGCCTCCGAACCCTTAGGCACTTAGGATTTATTTTTTTTCTGCTTGCCTGTTGTTTTTATCTTCTCTGAAATCTGATGTTTTCTTATTTCTTGTTGCCTTTGTGCTTCTATTTTAATACAATGTTTTTCTCTTCCATTATTTGTTTTACTATGTCTTTTTGATTCTGACAAAAAGGGGGAGAAGTCATTAATAGCTCTGATGAAAACATTGTCTAATACCTTAAGCATTCTGCAACATATTTTTCTTAAAAATAAATTTATCTAACCTGGACTTAAGAAATTGCAGAAAGTTTCAGAAACCTCGGTACTTAAGAAACTCTGGTAAGAACTTCTGAACTCCCTAGCATTATCTCAGGGGGAGCTTCTGTCTATCTGATCTAATATTATTCATGTTTCATCTGCTAATTAAGGTTGTTTTGTCATCATCAAAAAGGGGGAGATTGTAAGAACAAAAATTGTTCTACAACAGATTCCTTGATTTTGATGATAACAAAGGATGAAACCAAAAATGGCACCCTAACGAAAAGTTTCTAAGTGTGCAGGGTTCTAAAGAAAGAAGGAAGAAATCTGATGATGTCATCAGATACAAAACCAGATCAGATACAAATTATCAAATTATCAGAAGCATCTGAAGTGAAGACAAGTTCAAGAAAGTCTAACTCTGAGCAATACATCAGAAGCATCTGAACAAGAATACGCTCTAGAAGTTCTGACTCTGAACAACGGTTGTCTAACTCCAGAAGTTATCAGCGCTATCTGAAGAAACTATCTGAACTCACAAGAGATTAACATCAGAAGCAAGATTCCAAGATTCTCCAGAAACACATATACTCTGAGCATGGAATTGCTAATCATGAAAGAGTAACGTTAAAGTCAAGTAAAGTTTTGCAAATGGATTTCCTAATTAAGAAAGAGACGTTAATCTCCAATTTCAATAAAGAAGACACTACTTGTGGTAAGTAGTCATTTCAAGGAGAGAAAGTTATCCTGCATAAGCTATTTAAGTGATGGCGTAAATTCATTTTAATATCCACCAGTTTCAACTACTACCTCACTTCTATATATAAAGGACTGCAAATCAACATTCAGTATGAGACAAGTATTAGCTAACAAGCCAAAATTATACTGAAACATCAACACTCAAGAAAAACACTCTTGCTCTCTAAGATCTTCACGAAGCTTTTGCTTATTACGTGAAAAACTCTTGTTCTTACTATTGTAATATCTGCTTTCTTAGAAGCATTCTAGATTACATTAATCCTTCATTTATTTTGTTTGTTGATTTCCTCAAGTGACTCTGTGTAGTCTGTATACTTGAGAGGGCTAAGAGACTTTTATCTTAGACGTTGTTTGTAATCTTTCAAGATTAGTGGATTAAGTCCTTGTTGAAGGCGAAATCACCTCGGCCGGGTGGACTGGAGTAGCTTTGTGTTATAAGCGAACCAGTATAAAATCATTGTGTGGTTTTCATTTTGAAAAGCACTTATTTTTCAAAACAATTCAAACCCCCCTTTCTTGTTTTTCTCACCTTCAGTACATACCTGACATGAAGAGTAATCTACTAAGTATAGGTCAGCTGATCGAAGGAACTACAAAATATTGATCAAAGATAGAATGATGAGAGTGATCGACTCAAGAAATAAGTTAATCTCGAAGGATCCGTTGTCTTAGAATAGAACCTTAGGGATTGAACTTGATGTGTTATAACACAAGTGCCTAGCGACTGCAGCTAGCAGAGATGAATGGTTATGGCATTACAGATTTGTTCACTTGAATTTTAATGACATTAGTAATCTCAAGAGGAAGAACATGGTTTCAAATCTACCATAAATCCATATTCCATAAGAAGTATGTGAAGAATGTGTTCAAGAAAACAACACAATAATAGCTTCATCAAGGATGCAAGAAGCAAGACGAAATCCACTCTCGAGATAGTCTACTCAGACATGTGTGGTCTTCTCCAAATAGATTCACTTGGAGGTAACAAGTACTTTGTTAAATTTATTGATGATTACATCTTAAAGTTGTGGACCTACTTAATCAAGAAGAAAAGTGATGTGATCGATGTTTTCACCCAGTTCAAAGAAATGGTCGAAAGATAGAGTGGTCACAAGATTAAGGTTATGAGGACAGATGGAGGTAGAGAGTATGTGTCAAAAGACTTCGATACACTATGAATAAAAGAAGGAATTATGCATGATATGATGCCACCATACACTCCTCAACAAAATGATATTGTTGAAAGAAAGAACAAGATCATTATGAAAACGGTGAGAAGTATGTTAAAAGGCAAGCATCTCCCAAATGAGTTATGGGGTGAGGTTGTGTCGACTGCAACATACATATTGAACAGATGTCTGACAAAGAGGTTTGAAGGTATCCCACCAGAAGAATTTTGGTCTAATGTCTAACCTAGCTTAAGTCACTTGAAGGTGTTTGGATCCATACCACTATTTATCGTGAAAATTGATAAACAACCGCTGATCTTATAAATTAAAAATATTTTGGTTACTTACAGGACCGATCAGGTTGATCCTAGGACATGTCCTAATTATTTTTAGGATAAAGTCTGATGAATGATAAGCACTTCGACAATGTTCATACTTAAATAAATTGTTAAAGAATGTAAAGGAAAAATAACGCAAAGAAGGCAAGGAAAGTGCTGGAAAGTAAATGGCGGTGAAGATAAATTTCTGAAAAGAAAAGATTGATTAAATTGCTTTAAGTAAAAACATTGTGCAATATCAAACGTATATTTTTCTCAATTTACACTTTATCTACACACGGATACTTTGGGCAAGTTGATAAATTTGTACACACTTGAACACACACACGATCCTAACACTAAGACATCCTATTTATACCAATCGAAATAACTGCTTCCAACGGCTTATTCACCAGATTGAGACAAGGGACGCTTTGCATGTATGTAACTGCCCACTACGCCCCACGTATATCCTTAGCAATTAGATAAGAACAAAGAATTTCCTCCCTCATTTGAATTCAAATCCTTTGTCGAACTACCACCAGTGACGCTTCTGTCGAAAACATCTCCAAACTGCTAGAAATATTTCTAAGTCCACACATTATCTTTACTCTTGCATCAAGGTATCTTCGACTGGAATTTCAAAATGTATAATTTTGTCGAAACATTCAATTTCTTGACAGGAAACTTTATTTCCTTAATTAATTCCCTTAATCCACATTAGGCATCGAAATTGGGAGCTAACAAATTGCCCCCAAAAAATGTCATTTTCGACATCTCGAAGAAAAAGGCATTTTTTGAGACTATGGTTTGACGCCTTGAACAATTCTTGCATAGCTTCGACGCCACTAATGCTCCAATTTTGCAAAAACTATTCATCTTTTTTCAGCTGGCCTATGACGTCAAAACAATCATTACCTTTTTTCCAACACGTCTTTTCAACCCATGCGTAAATATTTTTAATCATCATGTTTCCTAGACCCTAAGAGATCGTGGGATTAGGATTTAATTACCACCGTCCCACTATGTAATCCTGGAGAGACACGTGTCTCACTCGTTTGTCAACCATTAATGCTGATTTGAACCATTTTTTCTTCCAAAAAATCTATAAAAAGCGCATTTCTTACTAATTCCACTTTTTCACGCTTTCTGAAATCTTCAAGTACTTCAACTCTTCATCTTCTTCAAAACACCCTCAAAAAACCCATATTTTTCTTCTTTCTTCAAACCTTTAACAAAATGGTCACTTCAAGCAAAGTCCCCAAAGAAACAACCAAGGCTGTCAAGGTTTCCATTAAACAAACGAACGCCCCCAAAAAGATCTCAGACCTTCCTCCTTTTGCCACGCTTCCTGGCCCAGTGATGATGGGTAAACAACAATATATTCTTGAACCAAGAACTGAAGAACAACGAAGAATTTATGAATCTCAGGTACTCATTCCAATCACTGTCTCTAGAAAAAATTATGCTTTATTTGGACTTTACCTGACATGAACATCGATTCTAGCAAACTTAGGGACTTTTTCCCCACCTACCATAGATGTAAACCAATAGGCCAAGAAAAAAAACTTAGGGCTGAAAGGACTACCACTGCTGAGGAACCCCAATCTTTAACAGATGAAACTATAAACTTAAGGTTTATGAACAATGGCTTTAGAGTCTTCCGAGCGACCCCATCATTCAAAGATTCAACTGACTATCTAAGTTGGCTAAACAAGATAGAAAAAACCAAATCTCAAACCTGGAAGGATATGGGAATTTATGACCTAATTATGTTGTCAAATGTAGGACTGGATTACAGTTCGACTTTATTAGTTTCTTCCTTGTACTTCTGGGACAATACTCATTATACCTTCCACCTCCCTTGCGGAATGATAACACCCATTATCTTTGCTATAGCCGTTATCACAGGGCTAAAGCCAATTGGGAATACCTATGACCCAGATGTAGAATCTAATGACCCCATAGCCTTCTCCACCTCTAGGGCTGCCTACTCAACCCACATAGCATATTACTATGACAAAGATACTGACACCGTCTCCGACGTAGAACACATTGCTTTCTTGGCTTTATGGTTATCCCAATGTTTCTTTTGTTCGAAGTCACTACATGTTGCCAAGAAATATCTCACTCTGGCGAACCAACTTCATTCTGGTTACGACGTCTGCCTGAGCAAAATGATTCTGGCCAACCTCTACAAATCTTTGAATGATGGTGTCGCTCAACTTAAAAGTCTGGGAGGAAAAGGAAATATCCTCCTTTCTGGTCCTTTCTGGTTGTTGTAACTTTGGCTAAACGCCACCTTCGAGGCAAGTCTTCCTAACAAGAGCCTCGTCAACGAAGAAGCTGAGGAAGTAAAAAATAGAAGGGTCGGAGGAATCCGTTGGGCTCAACTAACCCCAAGCGATAAAGGGAAATCCCTTCGATCGACATTTATGAGCTATGTCATGATGTTTGCAAAACATCATGAGTTCACGTCGAACATGGCCCATTTCGCAGCCAGAAAATACAGTCCAGAATGGTTCACGAGACCTTTCCCATCTCCCACCAAAAACCAAGAAACATAGTCCCTTTTAGTTTGGGAAGCCTTTCTAACTCTAAAACTAATAACCCTTAGGTTAAATCCATCAAAGAGTCAGGTCACCCTGATTGTTTATCAGCCCAATCTCGTGGCTCGATATTTTGGGTTGATTCAGGTTCTCCCAAAATGTCTTTACGACAAAAAAAAAGCACCTTCCTTCTATATAACGTAAATCACATCGAAGCCACCGCTCTCAAACAAATAGCTCGATACACTGGCAAAACACGCTTTACCCCAGTTAGCTTCGAGCCGAGCTTCCTTTGCACTCTAGAATTTGGGAAATGGTGGTCACAATATTATGCTGAAGAGTTTTATGATGCTCCTTCGTTCACTTAGCACATTAATAAAACTTTCCTCTCTATGCATGAAAAATTCAAGAAAGGTACTTACACCCACATCAAAGAAATTTAGGCATTCCAAAACTATTTTGAAACTGCCTATAGGCCCGATGATCTTAGTCGAACCGTCTGCAAGGCAGATGTCACGCTGAAGGATTTTTTTTAAAGAAAATGGAGAACTTAAAAATCCCTTTGTACGTTCCACTTAAGAAACGATACGAAACGACTTTCAAAATGTATCCTCTTAAATTTCCTCGACTGTCAAATGCTTATTTTGGAGTGGCCATTGCCTCTTCATTCCCAGACTGGTTCATCTGTGGGGATTCTATAAAAATCCTTCAACAACAATCACAGAAAAAGGCCCAATGGGTGGTTGCGACTAAGCACACTTTCGACAGTTTCAAAGGGCATCTTCATATAGGGATCGAAGATGTTCACATCAAATCAAATATATATATGAAGGTGTGGAGTGGGAGGCCTTTTGAATCACATCTCTATATTAGGATATTTATTCTTGATTATAATAATTGCTTTGTTTTTCCTTTTAGCTACCAGAGTTCCACCCAAAAAACCAACGGCCAAGAAGTTGGTCGAAGCAAAGGCTGAGGGAGGTAGCAAGACCATAAAGGCACATCTTTACTTTGCCCATTACTTTTTGTTATGTATAATGGTATTTCTAACACTTTGATATTTTTCATTCAGGTCTCTCGAAAGCCTCCCCCTACCCCTCAAAAATTCAAAATGAAAGAAGCTGAAGTCTACGTCGTGAGCGAAGATGATTAGTCTCCTGTTCTAGATCCAACTCTCAAGAAGAGGAAGAAGCAACCAAAAATTGCTGAAGCCTTGAGCCAGCCTCAGGAAAAAATTTCCAGAGTTATAAAACGACCTGCTGATCTTACCATTCTGGAGCCTAATCCTGAAGAGTTATCAAAGATAGCAGTAGTGCAGGTTCAAAGCGACAACTCCAGCCCTGGAGTCGAAAGAGACAAGGTAAAAGGATACATTACTTTGTTCTTTCGATTGATTGTCTTCTATAACTTTGACTAATTTAACTCTCGATTTTGACTTTCAGGGTGGTGCAAGCGCTACTACACAAACATCAGCCAAATCTTCTTATGTACCAGTCCTTCTCAATAGTGTTGGAGAACCCACCTACCTCCAACATCTGCAAGGGATTCAGAGAAAAGCTCAATGAGCTAAATTAACCAACCTATTGCTGAGGAGCGTGAGACTTCGCCACTCAAAATCACCACCCAATACTCCCATACCAATGGTTTTGATCATGAAAATGACTTAGGTAAAGAAACCCAAGCTGAAGTGAACAAAGATGATATGGTGGTGGATGAAGAAGTCCATGCTAGAAATGACTATGAAGGTGGCTCGCCTGATGTTGAAGGTACAAATAATGCTGCTCCGGGAGGTAATGACGACCAAGATGAGAAGATGGGGGAAGAAGAAGAAGAATACCAACCATTATTCCATGATGGACCTGGTGATGATGATGATGACCACGAGGAGGAAGATAACAATGGTGATGGGAACAAGGACGATAACGATGAGACAAATGAAGGACAGCCTTAGGGCTTAAGTATTGCCACTCCAACAGCTGATGCTATTCCTGAAGGCATCAAAGCTTCGACAGGAACAGCTCGGGGTCCCTCTTCAGAAAAACTAGCAGCCTTGAAGCAAAGTCAATCTCTCGAGTATTTGAAGGCTATACTGAGTAGAAGAGAGAACCCGTCTGAAAGAAGTCTTAACACCTCTACAACATCTGAGGATCAACCTTCGAGAAAACCTGTGGATGAGGCACTCTTGAAGATTAAAGAAAAAATCTTTAAGGATTATCTATTCCTACTTTTGATGGTTGATCCTTCTGCCCCCTTATCCTTGAAAACTCTCCTTAACCAAGTTAATTTATTATAAGCTTCTCCCGAGGTTGCCAACATCATCTTAGAGTTGGGCATTATGATCAAACAAGTTGTTGTTAATCATAGGCTATTACCCCAAATCACCAACGAAATTGAGAAGAAAGTTGGTGCTGAAGCAGCTGCTTGGGATACGACTACTGAATCGACTAACAAAGCAATGAAACTGGAGAAGACCAAAGAGAAAAATAGGGCGGAGATCGAAAGCCATGACAGTGACATTGCATCTTGGGAAGCGCAAATAAAGGAACTACATGCCAAAGTCTCTGAAGCCAAAAAGCGCAAAGGTGAGCTTTTAAAGTTTGATGACACTTCCATGGCTAAGGAGCTAGATTTTGGTATGGAGTTTGTCGAAAAGGCGCGAAAATTAGAGGCAGAGCTTGCGACTTTTCGTTCAAAAAGATCCCTATATGAGAAATGTCTGGAGCTTCACAAGGCAAAATATCTCCATATGAAGACTCGTCTCCCTTTTTAGCTTTAGTCACTTTTCTATTTATCTCTTCATGACTTTTGGTTTCAATTATACTAATTATTAGCCCTTTGGGCCTTTGTGATGAATTTAAGCCATGTTGGCAACATTTTTATTACCATGTTGGCTTCGACCAATTTGCATACAATTATCCGTTTATTATTTTTATCTCTTAGAGCGCTGGCTTATATTTTTTCAAATATTTTCCATTCACTCTTAAGATTCTTTTATCTTTATTAAGCTCCTCGATCTCATAAGTACCGTTAGAGAATACTTGCAAAATTTGAAAAGGACCTTCCCATTTGGGGGACCATTTCCATAAGGCCTTATCATTTCGATCCATTAGAAGGATCGCTTTCCAAACCAAGTCTTCAAGTGAAAACGTCTTAACTTTAACCTTTTTATTGTAAGATTTCTCTACTCTCTTCTTCTGCCTTTTCAATAATTCCAAGGCATTGAGTATCTCTTCATCTAGATCAACTGACTCATCTAGCATCATGTTCCAATATGATTCTGATGGAATTTCATGATGCCTCTGAATTCTTGTTGATTGTAGGTAAATCTCAATTGGTAAAACTACATCATGACCAAAGGTCAGTCGAAATGGGGTCGAATTAGTGGCTTCCTTGGGGGAGGTTCGACACGCCCGCAAAACCTGATCTAAAGTCTTATGCCGATTTCTAGGCCTCATCCCCATATTTTTCTTAATCAAACTAATTACCACCTTATTCGTTGCTTCGACCTGACCATTAGCCTGAGCATAATATGGCGTAGAAGTTAATAATTTGAAACCCATTTCCTTAGCAAATTCTTGCATTTTCCGACCAGTAAATATTGATCCTTGATCTATTATGACGGTCTCTGGGATTCCAAATCTACAAAATAATGTGTTTCTGGATAAATTTGATCACATCTTCTTGGTCTACATTTGGCAAGGGTATAGCTTCGATCCATTTTGTAAAGTAATCAATGCCAACCAAAATATACCTCTGATTTTTAGATGATGGTGGTCGAATTTCTCCAACCAAATCTAAAGCCCAACCTCTAAAAGGCCAAGATTTGACTATAGAATGCAGTTTGCTTACAGGGACATGTTGTATGTCTGCATGTACCTGACACTCTTGGCATCCTTTGGAGAATTCAATGCAGTCTTTTAACATGGTAGGCCAGTACATCCGTTGGAGAAATAATAACCATTTCATCTTATGGCCAACCTGGTGTGCCTCACATGCCCCACTATGGACAGTTGAAAGGGCTAGATATTGCTCTGATTCACTAAGACATTTGAGTAAAACTCCCTCAGGAGTCTTTTTGAATAGTTCAATATCCAAAATAACATAACTTAAAGCTCGATACCTGGTTTTCCGTTCGGTAGACGCTGTCGGATTCTGTAAATACTCCACTATTGGTTTTCTCCAATCCTCGTCTGTCAGGATATCTACTACCAATATTTCGAAGCTCCTTTTATCGGCGTATCCCAGCTTTGTCGTTTCCAAGTCTGATAGGGCTAATCTAGTCGACACAACTCTTCCTCTGACTTCATTGCAATTTCTCTTTTAAAATTTTATACCCATATGCAATTTGAGCCAAGTCGTTAGCCACTTGATTTTCCAATCGAGGTATGTGTAGAATACTAACCATCTCGAATATTCTTAATAATCGATTGGCCATTATGAAATACATGATGAGATTCTCTTTAACACATTTGTACTCTTTTGTTATCTAATTTATAACTAACTCCGAGTCACCCATTATTTCGACTCGAGTTGCCCCCAATTCCAACAATATCTCAAGTCCGGCTATTAAAGCTTCATATCCAGCCTCATTGTTCGAGCAAAGCCCTTCCATTTTGTAATTGAATTTTGTTGGAATTTTATTAGGAGAAATAATTAGAACTCCTATGCATGTTCCATCTTTGTGACTAGACCCATCGAAGTACAACTTCCATGGCTCTACTTCGAGATAGTTCAATGTGTTTTCAATTATGGAGTGGTTGACTATAAAGTCTACTACCATTTGCCCCTTAACAACTTTTAATAGCATGTAAGTTAGGGAATATTCAGTTAAAGCTATTGCCCATTTTCCAATTTGACTATGAAAAATTGGCTTAGACAACAAATGTTTAATAACATCAAAATGAGATGAAACATAAACATCAACAGGTTTTATATAATGCTTCAACTTCGTACATGAAAAATACAAGCATAAACACAAATTTTCAACTATGTTATACCTAGTTTTTGCATCATTTAAGACCCTACTGAGGTAGTAAATGGCTTTTTCGACACTATTATCATCCTCTTGAGCCAACATGCTCCCTAAAATCTTGTCGGATGCAGATATGTATAACCTCATACTCCTATTCCTGCAATGCGGTGTCAGAATTGGCGGATGACTTTGGTATTCTTTGATTTTGTCGAAAGCTTCTTGCTGAGCTTGCCCCCATTCGAATCCTTCCTTGTTGAGTCGAAGCAAAGATGAGAAGGCTTGCGTTTGAGTTTCGAGATGAATCTCCTCAAGAAATTGATCTTGCCTAGCAATGATTGCAATTCCTTCTTAGTTGATGGTTCTTTCGCCTCCATTATGGCCTTGGTCTTATTCTGGTTTATTTTGATTCCTTTTTTATGGACCACAAAGCCTAAGAAGTCTTTCGCTTGCACACAAAAAGCACATTTGAGAGGGTTCATTTTCAGACCATGTCTTCTCATCCTTTCAAAAGACAGCCGAAGATGGTTTATATGGCTCTTCCCTGAAACAGACTTAACAACAATATCATCAATGTAAATTTGCATAAAAGTCTCTATGAAATCATGGAAGATCAAATTCATTTCTCTTTGGTATGTTGCCCCAACATTTTTCAGACCAAAAGGCATCACTACCCATTTATAGGTGCCTAAGGCTCTAGGGCATCGAAACGTTGTTTTTGGGACATCCTCTTCAGCAATGAATATCTGATTATATCTAGAATATCCATAAAGCATGTTGAGATACTCATGGCCCGTGGTAGAATCGACTAACATATCCGCCACGGGCATTGAATATTCATCATTTGGGGTTGCAGTATTTAAGTCTCTAAAATCTATGCAAACCCTCAAAGTACCATTTTTCTTAATGACAAGTACATTATTTGCCAACCATTCGACTTACCTGGTGGTACGGATGAATTTGCAACGAAGAAGCCTTTCGACCTCCTCTTTGATCTTTGAGAGAATTACAGGTGCAAATCGCCTTGGATTCTACTTGATGGTCTTTTTCCCAAGCTTGATGGACAACCTTAATTCGACCAGATCTCTGCTCAAACCAAGCATCTCATCGTAATCCCATGCAAAACAGTCCTTAAACTCCTTCAGTAGTTGGATCACTTTGACTTTGAGTTAAGGGCTGATATTGGCACTGATGTAAGTTGGCCTTTTTGTCATCCCCTCTCCTAAGTAGATTTATTCAAGTGGATCTTGAGCTAGAATCTTAATGTTTGTTACCAGCGGATCTTTCTCGAATTCCAAAGGCTCGTCATCATAGATGGTGTCATACCCCAAAATTTGCCCGTTAATCTTGCAAGACATTTTTCAAGGCACTCCAACTCATTTTTCAAGACATTGATCTTAAAGGAACAAAGACCCAACGCACAGGTGGCCAAATCCAGAAAATGACTTAAACTGGCTTGCTCGCTAGGCGAGCAAAATCCTTCGCCTAGCGAACTCTTCGCTGCACCACTCGCCTAGCGAAGCTTGCGAATACCAGAAATTTTGGGCTTCATTCTGAGCCCATTAGGTCACAAAAACTATTATAAATACCAGAACTTCATACATAGAAAGGGATATACGGGGATAGGGACAGACGGTGGAGAGAGAGGGAACAAGCAAACCCTAACAGAGGCAACCGGAAAAACCCTGGAGGCTAACCAAGAGAATTCAGAACAACCCTAAAGGAAACCCTGAAGGAAACTCATCTGCACAAAGGTTACCTCCGCCTAACTCAATCCGACACCAACCCTAAGAGTGATCTGCCAATTCAACATTGCAATTCAATTGCAAACAGGTTTGCACTACCACTACCGCTTTATGCTCCCAATTTACATGTGGCATTATGATTGAATTTATAAATGTATCTTAGGTTTTGCATGTGGATTTAAGTATGCATGGATGTCTAACCATGTAATTTCTGTAATGGATGCCATAGGGTTTGGAGCTTGCTGAAATCGTACTGTTATTAAACTCAAAACCCGCAGCCATTCGCTAGCACATCGCTAAGCGAACATGTAGCGAGTGTTCGCCAAGCCTTCGCTAGGCGAGGCAGTAGCGAACATGACAGTCGCTGATTTTTTTCCGTTCTGTTCTGTGCTTATCTGACATGTTCTATCATAGCTATGTATTATTTGCCTGACATTATTACTGCTGCGATTCCTTTGTTCGGTGCAACTATTGATCGCACCCCATTTGGTATTCTGACCTGTTTGCTGAATTTTGTGAGGGCTCACATACTCCCGAAGAAGGTAGCTTGCTAGGTATTCCACTTTATTTGTGGGATACCCTTGTGGAGATTCATCCTAATTACCTAACTGATTACAAATGTTGCCTTTGAATATATGATCTTGGCCCTCTCTTTGTTGCCTTACGGTATTACGGTCATGTCCCGTGAATGTGGGGATACACTTAGCAAAGACCCTTCGGTTAAATCATCATAGTCCCTCGAATGTTGCATTCGAATACATGACTTTGTCCCTCGATGACCCTTCGTGGTAGCCTACGGTTAAATGATGATCGTCCCTTCGAATGCTAAGGTATCCTCACAAATGTTGCCTTCAATGACCAATCGATGACCCTACGATGTCCCTTTACATCCAAAGGACAAGACTACTTACTTCTCAATAGTAAGGACCGTTTTACCTTCATAAGGATAGGAAATACCCATAAAGACCTTGGGTAGGTATAACTCTTAAATGCTGACTCACAACTTAAAATACTGTTCACACCTTACACTTTGCAAAACATCTATTAGAAAATCACCACTTGGTATACATTCGTACTAGAATCATTGCCAAGTTATATTTTTCTAAACAACTTTCAAAATTAAACGAGATAAATACTTTGTATACATTCGTACAAGAATCATTACAAAGTTAAACTCTCTTTTCAAAACATTTTCTAAACAGTTCTCAAACACTTTTTCGGACAAGAAAAACATAAGTGATTAAGCAATTAAGAGCCCATGGATAACCATGGATACAAAGGGTGCTAACACCTTCCCTTTGTATAATGTACCTCCCTAACCCAAAATCTAATCAAGGTCTTTCCTGTTCTTTTCCGCCTTTCCTTATTGGATAAAAGAAAAGTCGGTGGCGACTCTTGCTATCCGCGACATTCGCTTTCCAAAGCAAAAACACAAAAGTCAGTTCATCGTATGACAGATGGCGTCGAGCCTCTGGTCTTGATCTTCACCTTGAACCTTATCATGTGGTTCTAGATCAAAGTCTTTACCAAGACCTCTTTGGTGAAGTTCCTTGTTGGCTTCGACAACCATGTGTTTGTCTTCAGCCTCCAAGGTCGCTTGCTGTTTGTTTTAGGCTATGTAAGCTGAAATTATTTTTAGTGCTTTGAACTCAGTCATCATCACCGAATTCGCTTCCCCAACCTGTTGGGTCGACTCCTGACGTTCCTATGTACCCAAAATCATCTTCGCCCACCACCTCATGATCCCATTGAAAACCATTGGTGGGGTGTAGATATAAAGAGTGGTATGCATTGTCGTCTGGAGTGAATGCAAAGTTGGCCGGATCGCATGGAGAAATATTGGCCAAGTGTTTGTCAAACTGGCGTCTGTCAACATGATTGATTGGAGTCTTGAAGTAGCCTTGGTCTACTTCTACGTTCTCCACAATACCTTCTGGCCACCAGATGGTGATTCTTTGGTGCATGGAGGATGGTACAGCTCCTACTCCATGTATCCATTCGCGTCCAAGTAGCAAGTTATAGTTGACATTTATCTCCACAATCATGAACATCGTTGATCTGGTGACAGTTCCCATTGTTAGCTCGACCTGGATTACCCCGAGGGTGGTACCCACCTTTCTTTCATAGTTGGAAAGTATCGAATTATGGGGCTTGGTATCTGTGTCATATTTACCTATTCTCCTCAAAATGTGATGCGGTATCAGGTTCACCGTTGCGCCACAATCTACCCAAATCTTATTAATTGGGACGTCTTCGACCTTCCCAATAATAAAAAGAGACTTGAGATGACTCTTCATAGCCTCATCTATTCGTTCGAAGAAAGCATTTTGTTCCTCCACGCAACCATTGTTCATTACGTAATGTCACACTGGTTTATGAGCGGCCATTTCCATTTCTGTGATGTTGTCAGTATCCTCGACCTCATTTATCTGGTCGAATTCTCTGGGTAGCACTAATACCATATTAACTATGATATCCAACGAAGGCTCTGACCCAGAGTCGAAATCATCTGTGAGCATTTCGTCTTCCGCTACCGCTCAATCATTCTTTTCTTTGGTCGCCTCTGCTTGAGTGGCAGGCTTTCTCTCGACAAGTCTTAAATCCTCTTTCTCCTTCTTTCTGGAAGGTACGTTGGTGCTGGATTCAACGTTTTATTTTTCCCTAACCTCCCTCTACGCCTTCCTCCTTCTCTGTTCCCTTCTCCATTGGGACCTTGTCATGGGATTCTACCCCTTGTAGTTCTCAGAGATGTAGGTTGCTTTTCTGGAAGCCTGGAATTCTTTACAGTAGGCCAACGACGAACCTCTGTCTACTTTGAAGTTCTGCCATTTTCCCTGGCCACGCTTTCTGTCGTCGGCTGGCTTCACCCATTTTCCGTTGGAAGCCTCTGCGATGGGTTTGAAGGAGATAGGTTTGGCAGTAGGACCCATTTGTCTTGTCCTATCAAGATTCACCAGAGTTTTGCTTGGGTCGAAATACCTCCTTGGATCGAAAGCTCTTCTAAGCTCAAAAGCCTGTTGGTTCTAAGGGGCTCTCTGATCCCATTTGTCTTTTTCCTTCATGACTCCCTCAAGATTGTGCGCCACTTTCTTGTCCAACACGGCACTGCATCGAGGGCATGACATGACTTCTGATTTTTTCCTCTAGCACCTATGGAGGAAGTCCATTAGAGTCTCATATTCTTTTGGGAAGGCCAATTTGTTGTATTCTTCTTATCGACGCTCGTTGTCAACTTCCATGGGGGTTTTCTGCGAGACTTCGATCATGTTGACCTCCATGTTGACACTTCAGTGATGCCTAGATTATGGAATTTCATTTGAAGGCCTTTAGCAACCTTATCCATTTGTATGAAACTATCAACAGTCTCTTTGGTCACCATCATCAAATTGGAATATTTAGTGACTCCAGGGTCGAAACCGTCAGTGGTTTCGTTGGTGAAGCTTTCAGCAGCCTCCTAAGCAAAATTCTTGAGGAACTCCTGGTCGAGGTACTCAGAGACCCTGACCATGATAGCCTTGTTAACAAAGTCCTCAGTAACTTCGGCCATGTTGATGGTGTTGTTGAAGTCATCAGTAACTTCGACCATATTTACATCATTTGGCTCTATGTAGTGAGCGTTAGCTACTTGTAGAGAGTCAGAGTCAATCTTCATTTGGCTCTTGGGTTTCTCTCTGAATTTGAGTCTTCCCTCCTGAATAGCATTTTGGACAAGATCCCTGAAAAGAAAACATTGAGACGTTTTATGACCCAGAAAATTATGGTACTTACAAAAACCTATTTTCTTTCTTTGTTCTAAAGGAGGCATTTTAGCACCAGGAGACATTATCATTTTTCCATCCTTAACTAACAAATCGAAGATTTCGTCGCATTTTGTAACGTCGAACGTGTAAGTTTTCTTAGGAAATTTATCATTCTTTTCTGGATCGATGGGGTTTTTCCATTCAAATGGGCTAAGACCTTACAGGAATAGGGAGAGCCTTATTTTAGTTCAGCAAGGTCGATCTCGCTTTCGTCAAGCTCGAAGGCTCATCATATGGTCCTTCGTTATCTTCATTAAATTCGACGTAGGCTACTCTCTTATTCCTATTTTCTCTAGCTTTTTCTTCCTTCAAACACTCTAGTTGTCGAACCCTATCAGCTAGTTGGGCCATATCCCTCAAGTATTGGGTGTCCAATTTCTTCCTAATGGAATAATCAAGGCCCCCTGCGACCATTTCGACCAACTCGTGTTCTGGCACTTGCATAAAACATTTGGCTTTTAGTAAACAGAATCTATTCAGATAGTCATCAATAGGCTCAGTAAACTTTCGTTTGATACTAGCCAACTCTTTTAGACTAATCTTCGTTTGCACCATGTAAAAATGCTCATGGAGCATTCTTTCCAACTGAGTCCAAGTGTGGATCGAATTTTGTGACAAGGTTGTAAACCACGTGAAGGCATTCTTTGTGAGAGAACTTGGAAAGTACTTTATCCTAAGGTTTTCGTTGTTCGAAATTTCTCCTGCCTCTATTAAATACCTAGCCATATGTTCGACAGTGGATTCAGTAGTATCCCCATAAAACTTAGTGAATTTAGGGACCTTCCATCTAGGGGGTAAGTCCGACTGGAGGATATACTCTAAGAGTGGTGACGTATAGTTTGGCCTTCGAAGGCCAAAGTTTTCTCTGTTTAGAGCCATGATTTTTTCGACCATAGCTTCCAGATTATTATCTGTTGCCATATCATCATGTCGAATTTGTTGTACGATGTTATCAACATTCTGATTCCTATTTACCAATACTACCCTTGGTTCTCCCTCTATTGGGACTCGTGGTTGGTTTCTAGGGGGTTCGACCCTATGTTGTTCGACCGCTCCTCCCAGGTTTTCCACTTTCGCCCTAGGTGTGTCTCTTTGGTTATGTTGAAGTTGGTTAATGGTGAGATCCTCCTCGAAGGTTACCCCTTGGTTTTCTACCATATACTCTCTCTATGGATGTCGGGGAGGCTGAGGCACACCAAAGAAATTCGCCAGACGCGTCATCTGCGCTGCCATTTGTTGGTTGGTCTGAGTAGTATTTTGGATTAGAGGATTAAGGATTGTCCCTATAGTTTGGGCCAACATCTGGATCATGTCATGGTTACTCTCATCCATTTGCTGTCTAATGACTGCAGCAGAGTTATTCATCAAGTTTGGCATGTGGATAGAATATCCCATTCCTAAAGGCTGGCTATTTCGACCCATGTTTACCCCATAATCTGATCCCTGTAACGGCGAAGTCATCAAAGTTTCTGAAAATATTGGAGAGGCGCTTTGTAAGTTTACCATCATCGAAGTTGGCATTTCGTAGGGTTGATCTCGACCACTTAACGACATCGAAAACCCAGGAGGCATAAAAGGTCTAAACACAAAAGTCCCTATTGGTGGGGGAGTTTGTGGAGGGGCCCTTGGCCTAGTAAAATTCGGGATAGGCTCAGTGTGGGCAATCGAATGCGTAGGCATCGAACTTGTCATTGACGCTATAGGTTCAGAAACGGTTGCTAGAACTGTTCGTCCCCCCGTCGAAGGAACTGGGGGTGGTTCTCCATTATTAGTTGACATATTCTGAGGGTTCGCACTATTTGGCTGGTTTGAATTTGTCATTCCCCTCGTGTATCTTCCCCTTTCTCTATCTTCGTTGGTGGTGGTTACTTTACCACTTCTTAATAACATACAATAAACTTTTCAAAAAGGAGAAAAATGATTGAACGACAAGAACTAATAAAATGAAGAAAAAAATACTTTTTTTTCAAAACAGTTAGCAATGTCCCACTAGGCGTGCCAATTTGTTTACCGTGAAAATTGGTAAACAACCGTTGATCTTCCAAATTAAAATATATTGGTTACTTACATGATCGATCAGATTGATCCTAGGACATGTGCTAATTATTTTTAGGGTGAAGTCTAATGAATGATAAACACTTCGATAATGTTCATACTTAAAATAACTTGTTAAAGAATGTAAAGGAAAAATAACGCAAAGAAGGCAAGGAAAGTGTTGGAAAGTAAATGGCGATGAAGATAAATTTCTAAAAAGAAAAGATTGATTAAATTGCTTTAAATAAAAACATGGTGCAATATCAATCGTACATTTTTCTCAATTTACACTTTCTCTACACACGGATACTTTGGGCAAGTTGATAAATTTGTACACACTTGAACACACACACGGTCCTAACACTAAGACCTCCTATTTATACCAATCGAAATAACTGCTTCCAACAGCCTATTCATCTGGTTGAGACAAGTGGCGCTCTGCATGTATGTAATTGTCCACTACGCCCCACATATATCCTTGGCAGTTAGATAAGAACAAATAATTCTCTCCCTCATTTGAATTCAAATCCTTTGTCGAACTATCATCAGTGACGCTTTTGCCGAAAACATCTCCAAACTGCTAGAAATATTTCTAAGTCCACACCGCATCAAGGTATCTTCTACTGAAATTTCAAAATGTATAGTTTTGTCGAAACATTCAATTTCTTCACAGGAAACTTTATTTCCTTAATTAATTCTCTTAATCCACATTAGACGTCGAAAGTGGGAGCTAACAATCACATAGACATGTTCCATATCAACTGAGAAGAAAGTTGGATGATAAGTCGAGTAAGATTATCCTAGTGGAATATCATTCGACTGGTGAATACAAACTGTTCAACCAAATGAACAAGCAAATCGTGATCAGCAGAGATGTGATCATAGATGGGTTTAAGGAGTGAGATTGGACTAAGAACATCTAGAAGGATTCAGTGAGAATCATGTGTGATGAACCAACTAATGAAGTTGTTAAAGATATGTTCGACAAACTATTAGAGAAGTTCGACAAGAAAGTGTCGAAGGTCAAATGAGCACAGACACACCTTTTATAACACATGAAGAAAATAAATTTGCATTTCGAAAATTCAAATGTTTATGGAACAGAAAACTAACATTTAATTATAAATTCAAATCTTAAATGTAACATTTTATTTAATATATATTGTATACTATTTATGCTTTATTAACGTTTACTATTAATCTGTTTATGTGCTACCAATACAATGACCAAGATGCAATGTATATAAAAGAAATAGAAAATTTGAAAAATATTTGTTGCGTGATTATGTTATTAGCAAATACGAATTTAATTACAGCATTGTATGCTCATTTAATATGTTATATTGTATGTTCATTTAATTACAACATCGAAATGAAGTAACTCAACATTTTATATGTTACATTAACATATATAATTGATTAAGTTTAATTTAAGTTTTTATTAAACCAAAAAATTATTATCGAAAAATTATAATATTGATAATCAAACTCTTATATCAATGGATAGAAAAATTTATATTTAAAATCTTATTATTATGATTATTCACTGTTTTAATTTCTATAAGAAACAATAAAGCATATCTATATTTATTATATATTTATTATAGTGATTTTTCTTGTGTTCAGAGTATGTCAAATGGCATAATAATTCATTATTTGATGCTTTGAAACAAAAATCTCGATTTTTATTATTTTAAATATTATAAGAGAAAAAAGACTATGCTGACCGTGTAAAATATTTTTACACTGTCAATCAATCAAAGACGTGTATCCCGCCAAATCATAAGTTTAATTTTAAAATACTGATATGACATGACAGAACGTTATAATTCTATTGGATGATGGTGTAAAAAAAATTTACACTGACAGTGCACTACCTTTAATCTCATATTATAAAATTGTTAAAAAATTTATTTAAATCAAATGAATCGAGACTAGAATCATGAACGAGGCACTTAGTCTCGTTTCTATTATTTGAAATATTATAAAATTGTTAGAAAATTTATTTAAATCAAATGAATCGAGACTAGAATTGTTAACGAATCACATTCCTTATAGTATTTCAAGCGTTCTGAAATTGCCTTAGAGTTTGTATGCAGGAATACCCAAGATTAGTTTGCACAAGACCGATAAAACTCGAATGTAGGAAAGATGAAATCTAAAATTTTGTATGAAGAGAATATAGTTTTCTATTATGTTTTTCTGAATCCAGAATATTCAAGCAACATTTCGTATTCTGCAACACTTCACAAAATAATGTCTATTTCTAAATTCAAAATACAAACCGTCTACTGCAACTCTTATTAGAACAATTCACAAATATTGACTATTTCTTAATTAAAAAATTAACTTTAACTTCTATATTTTCGGAACACACCTAAAATTATTAATTTTCGTAATAATTTACAACACAACAAACACTCAAAAGAAAAATTAGAATTTTAACATATTACATATTTACTTGATAACCTTGAAACTATAGTCAAATACAACAACAAAAGCATTTTTTTTTTCATTTCCCTACTCAAAACATCAGAATCTTTCTTGAGAGTTGTCAAATTCTACTGTGTCTGGCATTGAGAGAATGGTTCGATGTGATAAAATCCTGGAGTAAACAAATACATATAGCAATCATCAGAGTTGTAGCCCCTTTAGATCTTCAGCTATGGTTTAGTTGAGACTTTATACGAATATCCAATTTGAGTTGTCCAAAACCAAAATGATCTGATGGAATCAAAAGAAAGTTAGTTGTAGGAACACAGCCATTATTGTCTTGAATAGTCTTCATAGAAGATTGCAATATTAATGTGCTCCCCTGAGACCTAGCCAACACATCATAATGAATATCTTTTACCGATTTCGGGCCAAGGCAACTAACATGGACCATATTTCCCAGATCAACAAGGTTATTGTGAACGATAAATAGTCTTGCATCATTTTGATCTAGAAGAACAATTTCTTTCTGGCGAGTATTTAATGAGACAGATATAAATTTGTCGTACGAAAACTGTATTCCAAAGCCTACATGTCTATGGCTGAAGTGGAGAGCTAACTCTTTCGATGATGCAAGAAAGTCGCAACCTGTATGTGGACACTTACATGGTATGTATACACATTCCTTCTCGTGGCTAGTTTTCAAATTGCAACTAAACATATCTTTGCAGCCATATTTTGCATTCGGGCATGATATTTTAATCGATTCCAACAACTTCTCCACAGCACGGCAACGATTGTACCCAATGGGCATTAAGCACATGGGACATTTGTTCCTAAGTTCCCCACAACATTTAGAGCAAGCAATATGCCCATTCTCACACTGATTGTCATTTAATCACAAAGAAAGTTATCAAATTAGATCTTTCATCACACGGAACAGCAAACAAGACAGTTAAAGCATATACCCAGCATCATTGCAAAGTTAAACATTAAATCAAACACAAACATGTGATCAGCAACTTTGAGCACAAGGAATGCATAAAGTACATACTTTAGCAAGTTTTGAAGACAAAAGTCATCTTCACAACAAATTCGTCTACAGTTACACATCAGTAAAAACAGCTTATTTATAAGCAATTAAAAGTTTGAGACTATATGTCCTCATTCCTCAAGTTTTTTAAGAGTTTATTGCAGAAAATCATCTATATGGTTAGGAGACCCTTAATTATTTACCTATCCCTCCATGACAAAGTTAATTTCTTTTTTTTTGGTTAAAATTGAGGTGTAAGACTGCCACAAAAATTCATTCAACTGTAACAATGAAGAACTTTGCTTTCGAGGTTTATATCCTTCAAAGTTGTTTCTTTTGAACCCTCAATATACAAAATGAAGATAAACGTGTCTATAACAAATACCCCTGCCAACAAATTGACCCTCGCTCATCCACATTTCAAGCATAACAAATAACTCTATTAAGCTCATTACAAAAGGGAAAGCAAAGCATTGAAAAGTTCACAAGCATGGCCTTTAACAGGGGAGTTCAAATCACCAAAAAGACCCAAATCCAATGAACTTTTACTGTAAAATCACACCAGTGAACCTGCCATAACAATTTACCCTGAAATATTAAGGTATTGGGTTTGGGTTCATGGACCTGTCATTCGGGTAGAGCTGCTTACAAATGACTTACAATGAATGTGCAATTTTTCCTTTCTTTTTCAAAAGGGAACTTCTTCACCTACTTCTTAATTCACAATAGAATTACTAACCTAAATCACTACATCTAAAAACCACTTTTTTTATAGTTCCTAAATTCAAAAAAGCAGAAACCCAACTGAACTTTCAAGCTGCTAAATCTGAATCTAACATCAATTATCAGTTCACAAAATTCATAGACAAATAACAATCCTAAGAAAAAAAAATGCAAAATTCATAGTCCAGAGTAAAAAGAGGCTAAAATTGGAAACTGACCTGGAATATAGGAATTGTCAATGGTTCAGAGCAAATGAAGCAATCGAGAACGTCAGGGTCGGAAATGATGGCAGATACGTTCTTACCCAATTCCTTAGTTTGATCTACGTTGGATCCAGATGTTCTTTCGTTTGTGTCGTTTTCTAGGGTTCCAATTGGGGGATTTTCCATTTCGAAACCTTCTTGGGGTTGTTGATTTTCTTCTTCTCTTGTAGAAGCTGTTTCTTCTCCGTCGTCTACCCTCCGGCGCTTCTGGTTCGGGTTGCTAGGTCCTTCACCGTCGTCGCATCCACCGACGGAGAATGTCACCATCACTCTGTTCTTTGTGTCAGATATCAAACATTCATTTATAGGAAAACTGCTCTGGTTTTAACATAAAAAGATGCTTCTGGTTTTTTATGCAGTAAATTTAAGATAATTAGTACTTATATTAATTGTTTATTTCCATATTATTTATTGGTTTTTTAATTTTGTTGTTTTTTAGACAAAAGTTGGTGGGAAAATAATTGTGTACGGGCCTTCATGCTATTTATAAAGACAAAGGTGTCTTAAATGTTTGTCCAAATGAAGAAAATATAGGGATTTATGATTTGAAAAGAACATCATGGTTGAGTTTTTTCATTTTGGTTTTAAAAGTTAATTTAAAAGTGAAATATTTTTGGATAAAATTGTTAAGTTGATAATAAATAAATACAATTATGATTTAATATTATTTTTTATCATTGATTTAGAGTTTACTCTTAACTTAAAAAAAATTATTTTCATCTCTAAATTTATTAGGGAGTATCACATACTGTGGTTTTTGTGACATCTCAGTTGGCGGATGTGTTATCACCATCATATTTTTCTTTGATTTTCTTTATATATATATATATATATATATATATATATATATATATATATATATATATATATATATATATATATATATATATATATATATATATATATATATATATATGAATCATAAATTGAACTATGGCAAATATTTTCATCTAGGTATTCTCTATGTATTTGCCATAACCTTGAACGCTTAACCACTTATGTCTATTCTATGTATCACATATATTCATAATCGTAAGTGATTCGTGGGTTGATGTTCTTCACTTTATCTTGTCATTTCGATCGAATATACAAATGAGTTATGGCCATTGTTCTTCCATCACGAAATAATATGGTAAACATGAAGGTAAGAGTTATGAGAGTTTTGATTCCAAGGTTTATTCAAGTTCAGAGTTGCAATGGAGGCTCAATTATCGGCGTGAGGGATATTGTTGTTCTTCAAAGGACAACAACAATTAACAATTATGAAAAACAATTATGGAGATGTCCACACTTTAGGGTAAACATTCTAAAATCCTTCATCATTATGGATATTTCTAAAATAGAGCTTATTTTGTAACATTGGTAGTGTGGTTTCTGAATTCATACAGGGTTCTACTCAAACTGAGTGTGATTTCTTTGATTGATTCTATGAAGAAATGGAAAATGAGAATGATCATTTTATGATGAAGCAAAAAAGGAGGTTGAAATTTTTTTAAAAAGAAAATGAAGAGAAACGACATAATCTTGAAACACAAAGAGTCACAATTGAGGCACAAAAGCAAGAACTTGTAGATAAGTATGTTAACATAACCCATTTTCGTGAGGACCCACCCGAACCCACCACAAGTTTGACGGGGAAAATCCATTTTAATTGAGTTAAGGTTTGGATTTGCATTTTCTCCGATTACAAAATATGGGGATGTGTTAGTTAATGGGAACACTAGTACCCACCCCAAAATCACTCTGTTTATTTTATTATGTACTTTATTATTTAGTTTTTATAATTTAGAATTTTAAATATGCGGTCAATATTTTAAAATTTTGTTTTGTATTTATTATTTGAAATGTATGTATAAATTTTTTTGAGAATGTTTTATATTATTATTTATAATGTAATTTTATGTTAAAAAATGAATATTTCTATTAAAAAATTAATTCCACTATATGGATGGTGGCGTGATGGGGATACTCGAACTCAATTCGAACCAATTTAGGACGAGTTTGGGTTTTAATTCTCCATCCCTATTGGCGGAATGGAGAATGGAGATCGTTTGGACATTCAGGTTTGGGTTTGGGGGAGGTGAAAATCATCTCCGACTCGCCCCGTTACCATGCCTCCTTGTAGAACTTGTAGTGGGTCTAAAAAACACTATGAAGTTGAAGAAAATTTGAAAGACTTTAAGTTTTGTTGTTTTAGCTATTTTAATGTACAAGTTGTTTGTGTAAATTTAATGTTTAGGTTGTTTTATGCAGTTGAATTCAATATTATGGTTTATATTGTTTTATGTTGTTGAATTGCTTTTATGCGGTTGAATGTAATGTTATGTTGTAATATTATACAATTTAATTTAATTTAATGTTATGCAGTTAAATGTTATTTTTTATCGTCAAATTGTATTTTTAGTTTTACTATCAAACTGTATTTCTTAATTGTATTAGTTTAACCATAGTTTTGTCAAACAATATTTTTAATTTATACGGTCAAATTGTGTTCTTAATTGTACCAATTTAATTATATTAGAAACTAAGTAATTAGAATATTGTAACATTTATTAATATCCATTAAACATTTATTGACATTTAGTATCTAAAAAATATTCATTATCTTAACATGATCCAACATTTATTATCCAAAAAAATACAAAAATGGTCAATAACATTCATAAGCAAACAACATTTAGAATCCTACACCATTCATAAACCTACATTCTTAAATTAAGTGGACTTCTTTCTTAGGGTAATCCTCTTTGTTTGAGATTAACTGAGTCTTGTAGGAGGTCCAACAATTCTATATGACACTTAATCTTGTAATAGGACCTGAGGATACAACACTTGTTGATGGCCTCCTAACATTCAGTTTTAAAATTTATTTGCCTTTGCATGGCTTCCCTAAGTTGGCTATCTTGATTGAGTTGCTTGACTAGCCTTACTTGTTGAGTGGCTTGATTGGCAAGAGTTGCTTGAATTGGCCAACTGGTATGAGTTGCTTGACTAGTATGTGATGGTGGAACCTTACATGTATATATGTTATGGCCAATTTTTTTGCACCTACTGCACCTAACATTTAATCCTATCCTTCTCATTTTACGATCAGATCCATCAACTTCACCTTGCTCAATATTCCTTTTATTCTTTAGTCTTTTGGCATTTTTTATAGAGTGGTGTTTAAACATTAGGGTATTTTGTCTTAACCCACTTATTAAATCCATTTATATAATAAATGATAGAATTGTAGGTTGCTTGATACCCACACTTTTTGTATATTTCAAGAACGTAGTTCTTTCGTTTGAGAATCAAAAGTGGATGTTTCAGCTCCGCTTAGGAACTAGAAACATAAATAGTTGGATAAATTGTGATCTTGAACTTTGGATCTTATCTTATTTATGGTGGCGCGTTGTGGACCTGCATGGTTAGCACTCCAACATCCGAGTAAGTTCAAGATTCAAGATGAGTATAATAAAAATGGAGATCAAAGGTTGTACCTTGATCTTAGCATGTGAACTATTTTTATAATTTGGGCCGAATAGAGTGAATTTGAGATGGATTGGGCATTGGTCAATTGGGTTTTTGGTTGGTCCATAACAGTTTCCCCCAAGGCTTTGTAGGACACTAAAGGAGTCGAGGGAAGCCTTAAGTATCATTAGTCGGCCTCCATGTCGTGATCCGGTGTGAAATGAAGTTGAAACACTTGGAATTATTTTTTTGAAAAAATAATGGGGAATGTGTTCATTTAATGTGGTTCGATCATTGAAACGCTTTGTCACTCTTTCCTGACACGTGTAGTGACGTGACCAATTAGGGTATGACGCAGTTTATAGAATGCTTGAGTGCACTTGATTTGGCGTGTATTCATGAGTGGAAATCTAGTCATTGATCTTGTAATTCTTTTCCATAATTTATTTGATCCTTTCAGATGTTGTTTTTTTATAAATAGCGCAAATTGGGTATTTGGAAGTTTTTAGCAACCTTTAGTATTCAAAATTTTCAATTACTTAATAAAGAAAGATCTTCGTCCCTTATTCCTTAAGAGTATCACTAGAAGCGACTCAGTGCTTCCCTTAAAGCTTTCATTTTCTTTCATTCTTCCTGCTTCATCAATCCCCCATAATTACGTACTCTTCTACAATGGGGACCTTTTCTGCTTCTCATCTTAGTAGTGATCACATAGGACTAGAAATTATACCCACATCTGATGATTTTGGTTCATAAAGGGTATATGGGAATTCCTTGGAGGAAGAAACTTATTCTTCTTCTAGGTCGTTATACACCCTTATATCAGATGTTGGCGGATGAATAAATCGTGATGAGGTCCCCATAACCCCTCACGTCTTGTAAAAAGAGGAGATACGAGCCAATTTGCAAAGGAGAGAATGTGTTAGGGGTTTTATTCAGCTTCGTTTGCAAATAGAAGGTCATGACCCTAACAATGCTGATGTGTTAGAGCATTTGAATCTCTAAAGCCGGTCGGATGCATTAGAGTATGACTGGGTGGATACAAAAGTAGCATAGATTTCCTCGACTTTAAGTATTGAGGTCTCTATAGGTGATGCTCACATCATAGTCAGTGATCCTTTGGAGTGGTTGGTCCTTCTTGTGTCTGGGGAGAAGAGGATATGCAGTTCTTTTGATAATTGTGTGGTCCCATTTTACGAGTGCTTGTTTACAAGGATAAGACTTTGGCTACCTTTCTCTGAATTTGAGGTAGTCATCTGAAAATATCTATAAGTTACTCCATCCCAGCTTTATTCGGGATCATGGGCATACATAAGGGAATCTCAATTATATGTCGAGCACAAATATCAGAAGCCCTCTCTTATCTTATTTTTGATCTTTTTCGTCATAGGCGTACTTCCCTAGATAACTTTCATAATCAAGGGCTTATTTACTTTCATTCGGTCAATCATTGGTTCGACCCTTTTCCTCTAGACTAGAGCGACCTAATGGGGCATTTTTTTTATTGGTGAAGCCTTTCACCCTTATAGATCACCCTATTTTATGATATATCCTTGACGATTCTCCTTGTTTCTTTAGGGTTTTGTACCCAAAATTCTAGTACAAACTCCATTTTAATCGATTTCATCAATTCTAGTGCACCAAGTCGGGAACTCTTACTTTGGACGAGGTGACGATGAAGGAGGAAATGCAATCCTATTTTCAAGAGCTTGGCTACGAGAATAGGTTTGGCCCGATGAGGTGTCCTCCATCGAAGTGAGAAAAATGTGAATTGATACTTATGATATCTTGAATGCAGTTAGCTAAAAGGAGAGAAGGAATATTTTTGGTGAGAGCAGAGCCTTCATGTTTTTTTTACATGTGTGATTGCCTTTTGTAGATAGCATGGATAAAATAAGTAAGTTGAACATGTTCTACACCCTTGAAGGTGCTTAAGGTAATCATGTTATGGGGATTACTAGGACTTCTGCCTCTTCCCTCACTCCTCTGGCGATCACTGCTCGTTCTACAGATTCTTTTTCTACCCCAGGTGTAGAAGCTTCTGGTTCTATACACGAGGTAGATTAACTTGACAAAGTTGAAGTTGCTTTGACAGTGGAGGAAATAACCCCGCCTCTAGTTTTAACGAAGACGGTCCAAAAGGAGGAAGAACAATCTCCTCAGATTGAGTACTCTCAAAAATAGATTTGTGTTGTTGAAGGTGGTGCTTCTGGAGAGATAAATAATTTCATAAAGATACTGATTGTCTTCTCTTTCAGATGTCCTCGTATTCTTAAGGATATGGACACTACTGTGTTGACATCGGAGTTATCCTTCATCCACAATCTCCCTGAGGAGGATAAGATGAAATTGACTTTTCAACTTGCTCACAACATGTTAAAGTTTGCTTCTATCTTATCTTTTGTCTCTATTGGATGAGGATATGCATTAGCCCCGGGTAATCCTTCATAGGAAAGGGATACTTGGAAAGGGAAATCCAAAGCTATAGAGTTGAAGTTTCTTAATCTCTAAAAGGAACGTGTTGTGCTGTTGGAGGAAGTAAAAATTGCCAACTCTTTGAAAGAGGCTACAAAAATACATGACCCTCCTTTTGAGTTTGTCGCTCACGTAACCAAGATATAGGGTTCTCTTTAGGATGCAGAGAAGTACTACAAGGTTTCTTCTGATTCTGTTGAGAAAAAGGTGGTCCTGGTGCCTCGGGTTCAGATGGTTACACTTCATTTTTCTTTCCTCGTACTGCTTTTTATTTCCTACAATATTTATGAGGTTTTTGTGACTTGGATGTAATGATTTTTTATATTTAATGGAATATTTACCTTAACGCCTTAAGTATTATTCACTTTAGAGATTTACGTTTGTCTTTGCTTTATCATCATCGTTGTTTACGAATTGTTGCAACTCTGAGGCTTGCTTACACTGTGAAGTATTTTATTCCCTTTAGTTTGTATTGGACCACCGACATTTATCGGCTAAGGCGGGATATCTTTTTGGGCATAAAATCCTTAACTTCTTGCTTTACGAAGAAGACAATGCATTTGATTATAATGAAATAGCAAATGTGCCTCAAGAGTTTTCTTGATTTTTGCAACTTGGTGCATTGAATAAAGTTAACTACCATTTTTAGTTTCTATACTTGCTCATCGTATTTAGCGTTTGTTGTAATAGAGTATTGATTTGTATATCACATTTAGTGAATTGCTTGCATTCTCCGAAGCGAGGCCAGGGAACGACTAAGTCGACGTCATGTGGTAGTACTTAGTACTATGCTCTGCGTCACAGAGTACTGTTCCTCGGTCAAGGGTAGGATCTTCATCCCGACCCCCGAGTCTTGGTTCAGATCGAGGTGGACATCTTCATATTCCACCATCTATGCCCTTAGATTGGATAGATCTGAAGGGGGTGTGCCACCTACGTAGAAATGTGCTTAATATGCCTCAGATGAGGAGTCACACCAATTACGCGTTTGATCCATATTAGGAGCACATAAGTAAATTTTGTTTGTATCAGATACGTAATCGGACATGGAATACGCTTAAGCCATATCAGAATTGCAGAAATGTGTTAAGTATGTATCAGATAAACATTTATATGAGCAATGTCTTTAAGGCATATCATAATCTAAAAAATGCATTAAGTTTCTATCAGATGCACATTCATGTGAGCAATGCATTTAAGTTGTATCATAATTGCATAATTGTGTAAGTTTGTATCGAATACGTGATCAGATAGATAATACGCTTAAGTTGTATCATAATTGCATAAATGCATTAAGTCTGTATCAGAAACGTATTCATGCATTCTATCTTCGTTCTCTTATCTTGAGAGTTCTAGCAAAAAGGGAGACAGAGAAGCATACAACAGATATATATATATATATATATATATATATATATATATATATATATATATATATTGAATTAAATTGAATTCATTACAAGTAAATAATGGAAACAACAGAGTAGATGACCTTCAACAGCGACTCTGGCATGGATGGACGGTGTCTGGGGTCTTTAGCTGTTGTCCTTTCCCAGGATTTCGGTTGAGTGCACTTTGCGCTTTAAAGCGTCTTCTTTGATTGGATGAGCGTTGAGGTGCCTCACTTTGTGTTTAGTCGACAATGATTGGATTATCAAAATCTATGGGGATGAAGATAGAGGTCTATCATTTATTTTTAAGCTCGTCGAATTGCTATGTGCAATTCTTCGCCGTGATACTTTTTTATCATCAGGGTGATATTCCCCAGTTTTCTTCCTACACCGTAGTGGATATCTACCTCAAGTAGAATTGGGGTATGGCAATGAAAATATTATTTTCTAAGCATGTCTAGTATTTCCTTTGGACCGGGAATGCTAAGTGGCAGTTGGAAGGTTCTATTGACCGACCTCCTTGCAACTCGAGTTCGAGGGAGCTTTCTTCGAGCATATGTGGAGAACCTCTGCTCTTTGATCTGGCCTGAGGAAGTCCATTAGAGTCTCCTATTCTTTTGGGAAGGCCAATTTGTTGTATTCTTCTTATCGACGCTCATCGTTGACTTCCATGGGGGTTTTATGCGAGACTTCGATCATGTTGACCTCCATGTTGACATCTTCAGTGATGCCTAGATTATGGAATTTCATTTGAAGGCCTTTAGTAGCCTTATCCATTTGTATGAAACTATCAACAGTCTCTTTGGTCACCATCATCAAATTGGAATCTTTAGTGACTCCAGGGTCGAAATCGTCAGTGGTTCCGTTGCCGAAGCTTTTAGCAGCCTCCTGAGCAAAATTCTTGAGGAACACCTGGTCGAGGTACTCAGAGACCCTGACCATGATAGCCTTGTTAACAAAGTTCTTAGTAACTTCGTCCATGTTGATGGTGTTATTGAAGTCATCAGTAACTTCGACCATATTTACATCATCTGGCTCTATGTAGTGAGTGTCAGCTACTTGTAGAGGGTCAGAGTCAATCTTCATCTGGCTCCTGGGTTTCTCTCTGAATTTGAGTCTTCCCTCCTGAATAGCATTTTGGACAAGATCCCTGAAAAGAAAACATTGAGACGTTTTATGACCCAGAAAATTATGGTACTTACAAAAACCTATTTTCTTTCTTTGTTCTAAAGGAGGCATTTTAGCACCAGGAGGCATTATCATTTGTCCATCCTTAACTAACAAATCGAAGATTTCGTCGCATTTTGTAACGTCGAACGTGTAAGTTTTCTTAGGAAATTTATCATTCTTTTCCGAATCGATGGGGTTTTTCCATTCGAATGGGCTAAGACCTTACACGAATAGGGAGAGCCTTGTTTTAGTTCAGCAAGGTCGGTCTCGCTTTCGTCAAGCTCGAAGGCTCATCATATGGTCATTCGTTATCTTCACTAAATTCGACGTAGGCTACTCTCTTATTCCTATTTTCTCTAGATTTTTCTTCCTTCAAACACTCTAGTTGTCGAACCCTATATGCTAGTTGGTCCATATCCCTCAAGTATTGGGTGTCCAATTTCTTCCTAATGGAATAATCAAGGCCCCATGCGGCCATTTCGACCAACTTGTGTTCTGTCACTTGCATAAAACATTTGGCTTTTAGCAAGCGGAATCTATTCAGATAGTCATCAATAGGCTCAGTAAACTTGCGTTTGATACTAGCCAACTCTTTTACACTAATCTTCGTCTGCACCATGTAAAACTGCTCATGGAGCATTCTTTCCAACTGAGTCCAAGTGTGGATCGAATTTTGTGACAAGGTTGTAAACCACGTGAAGGCATTCTTTGTGAGAGAACTTGGAAAGTACTTTATCCTAAGGTTTTCGTTGTTCGAAATTTCTCCTGCCTCTATTAAATACCTAGCCACATGTTCGATAATGGATTCAGTAGTATCCCCAGAAAACTTAGTGAATTTAGGGACCTTCCATCTAGGGGGTAAGTCCGACTGGAGGATATACTCTAAGAGTGGTGACGTATAGTTTGGCCTTCGAAGGCCAAAGTTTTCTCTGTTTAGAGCCATGATTTTTTTGACCATAACTTCCAGATTATTATTTGTTGCCATATCATCATGTCGAATTTGTTGTACGATGTTATCAGCATTCTGATTCCTATTTACCAATACTACCCTTGGTTCTCCCTCTATTGGGACTCGTGGTTGGTTTCTAGGGGGTTCGACCCTATGTTGTTCGACCGCTCCTCCCAGGTTTTCCACTTTCGCCCTAGGTGTGTCTCTTTGGTTATGTTGAAGTTGGTTAATGGTGAGATCCTCCTCGAAGGTTACCCCTTGGTTTTCTACCATATACTCTCTCTATGGATGTCGGGGAGGCTGAGGCATACTAAAGAAGTTCGCCAGACGCGTCATCTGCGCTGCCATTTGTTGGTTGGTCTGAGTAGTATTTTGGATTAGAGGATTAAGGATTGTCCCTATAGTTTGGGCCAACATCTGGACCATGTCATGGTTACTCTCATCCATTTGCTGTCTAATGACTGCAGCAAAGTTATTCGTCAAGTTTGGCATGTGGATAGAATATCCCATTCCTAAAGGCTGGCTATTTCGACCCATGTTTACCCCATAATTTGATCCTTGTAACAACGAAGTCATCACAGGTTTTGAAAATGTTGGAGAGGCGCTTTGTAAGTTTGCCATCATCGAAGTTGGCATTTCGTAGGGTTGATCTCAACCACTTAACGGCATCGAAAACCCAGGAGGCATAAACGGTCTAAACACAAAAGTCCTTATTGGTGGGGGAGTTTTTGGAGGGCCCCTTGGCCCAGTAAAATTCAGGATAGGCTCAGTGTGGGCAATCGAATGCGTAGGCATCGAACTTGTCATTGACGTTATAGGTTCAGAAACGGTTGCTAGAACTGTTCGTCCCCCCGTCGAAGGAACTGGGGGTGGTTCTCCATTATTAGTTGACATATTCTGAGGGTTCGCACTATTTGGCTGGTTTGAATCTGTCATTCCCCTTATGTATCTTCCCCTTTGTCTATCTTCGTTGGTGGTGGTTACTTTACCACTATTTAATAACATACAATGAACTTTTCAAAAAGGAGGAAAATGATTGAACGACAAGAACTAATAAAATAAAGAAAATTTACTTTTTTTTCAAAACAGTTAGCATTGTCCCACTAGGCGTGCCAATTTGTTTACCGTGAAAATTGGTAAACAACTGCTGATCTTCCAAATTAAAATATATTGGTTACTTACAGGATCAATCAGATTGATCCTAGGACATGTGCTAATTACTTTTAGGGTGAAGTCTAATGAATGATAAACACTTCGATAATGTTCATACTTAAAATAACTTGTTAAAGAATGTAAAGAAAAAATAATGCAAAGAAGGCAAGGAAAGTGCTGGAAAGTAAATGGCGATGAAGATAAATTTCTGAAAAGAAAAGATTGATTAAATTGCTTTAAATAAAAACATGGTGCATTATCAATCGTACATTTTTCTCAATTTACACTTTCGCTACACACGGATACTTTGAGCAAGTTGATAAATTTGTACACACTTGAACACACACACGGTCCTAACATTAAGACCTCCTATTTATACCAATCAAAATAACTGCTTCCAACAGCCTATTCATCAGATTGAGACAAGTGGCGCTTTGCATGTATGTAATTGTCCACTACGCCCCACGTATATCCTTGGCAGTTAGATAAGAACAAAGAATTCTCTCCCTCATTTGAATTTAAATCCTTTGTCGAACTACCATCAGTGACGCTTTTGCCGAAAACATCTCAAAACTGCTAGAAATATTTCTAAGTCCACACAACATCAAGGTATCTTCGACTGAAATTTCAAAATGTATAGTTTTGTCGAAACATTCAATTTCTTCACAAGAAACTTTATTTCCTTAATTAATTCTCTTAATCCACATTAGACGTCGAAAGTGGGAGCTAACAACCGCATAGACATGTTCCATATCAACTGAGAAGAAAGTTGGATGATAAGTCGAGTAAGATGATCCTAGTGGAATATCATTCGACTGGTGAATACAAACTGTTCAACCAAATGAACAAGTAAGTCGTGATCAGCAGAGATGTGATCATAGATGGGTTTAAGGAGTGAGATTGGACTAAGAACATCTAGAAGGATTCAGTGAGAATTATGTGTGATGTGTCAAGAGTTCCACATCGGATAATATATGGTCTGAACATGAGTTTATAAGTGGGGGCAGTCCTCACTCTACCAACCGGTTTTGTAGGGTTGAGTTAGGCTCAACCACACTTCTTAACATGATGAACTAATTAATGAAGTTGTTAAACATATGTTCGACAAACTATTAGAGAAGTTCGACAAGAAAGTGTCGAAGGTCAAATGAGCAAAGACACACCTCTTATAACACATGAAGAAAACAAATTTGCATTTCGAAAATTCATTATTTGATGTTTGAAACAAAAATCTCGATTTCTATTATTTGAAATATTATAAGAGAAAAAAGACTATGCACTAACGGTGTAAAATATTTTTACACTGTCAACCAATCAGAGACGTGTATCCTGCCAAATCATAAGTTTAATTTTAAAATACTGGTATGAAATGACAGAACCTTATAATTCTATTGGATGATGGTGTAAAAAAAGTTTACACTGACATTGCACTACCTTGAACACACACACGGTCCTAACACTAAGACCTCCTATTTATACCAATCGAAATAACTGCTTCCAACAGCCTATTCATCTGGTTGAGACAAGTGGCGCTCTGCATGTATGTAATTGTCCACTACGCCCCACATATATCCTTGGCAGTTAGATAAGAACAAATAATTCTCTCCCTCATTTGAATTCAAATCCTTTGTCGAACTATCATCAGTGACGCTTTTGCCGAAAACATCTCCAAACTGCTAGAAATATTTCTAAGTCCACACCGCATCAAGGTATCTTCTACTGAAATTTCAAAATGTATAGTTTTGTCGAAACATTCAATTTCTTCACAGGAAACTTTATTTCCTTAATTAATTCTCTTAATCCACATTAGACGTCGAAAGTGGGAGCTAACAATCACATAGACATGTTCCATATCAACTGAGAAGAAAGTTGGATGATAAGTCGAGTAAGATTATCCTAGTGGAATATCATTCGACTGGTGAATACAAACTGTTCAACCAAATGAACAAGCAAATCGTGATCAGCAGAGATGTGATCATAGATGGGTTTAAGGAGTGAGATTGGACTAAGAACATCTAGAAGGATTCAGTGAGAATCATGTGTGATGAACCAACTAATGAAGTTGTTAAAGATATGTTCGACAAACTATTAGAGAAGTTCGACAAGAAAGTGTCGAAGGTCAAATGAGCACAGACACACCTTTTATAACACATGAAGAAAATAAATTTGCATTTCGAAAATTCAAATGTTTATGGAACAGAAAACTAACATTTAATTATAAATTCAAATCTTAAATGTAACATTTTATTTAATATATATTGTATACTATTTATGCTTTATTAACGTTTACTATTAATCTGTTTATGTGCTACCAATACAATGACCAAGATGCAATGTATATAAAAGAAATAGAAAATTTGAAAAATATTTGTTGCGTGATTATGTTATTAGCAAATACGAATTTAATTACAGCATTGTATGCTCATTTAATATGTTATATTGTATGTTCATTTAATTACAACATCGAAATGAAGTAACTCAACATTTTATATGTTACATTAACATATATAATTGATTAAGTTTAATTTAAGTTTTTATTAAACCAAAAAATTATTATCGAAAAATTATAATATTGATAATCAAACTCTTATATCAATGGATAGAAAAATTTATATTTAAAATCTTATTATTATGATTATTCACTGTTTTAATTTCTATAAGAAACAATAAAGCATATCTATATTTATTATATATTTATTATAGTGATTTTTCTTGTGTTCAGAGTATGTCAAATGGCATAATAATTCATTATTTGATGCTTTGAAACAAAAATCTCGATTTTTATTATTTTAAATATTATAAGAGAAAAAAGACTATGCTGACCGTGTAAAATATTTTTACACTGTCAATCAATCAAAGACGTGTATCCCGCCAAATCATAAGTTTAATTTTAAAATACTGATATGACATGACAGAACGTTATAATTCTATTGGATGATGGTGTAAAAAAAATTTACACTGACAGTGCACTACCTTTAATCTCATATTATAAAATTGTTAAAAAATTTATTTAAATCAAATGAATCGAGACTAGAATCATGAACGAGGCACTTAGTCTCGTTTCTATTATTTGAAATATTATAAAATTGTTAGAAAATTTATTTAAATCAAATGAATCGAGACTAGAATTGTTAACGAATCACATTCCTTATAGTATTTCAAGCGTTCTGAAATTGCCTTAGAGTTTGTATGCAGGAATACCCAAGATTAGTTTGCACAAGACCGATAAAACTCGAATGTAGGAAAGATGAAATCTAAAATTTTGTATGAAGAGAATATAGTTTTCTATTATGTTTTTCTGAATCCAGAATATTCAAGCAACATTTCGTATTCTGCAACACTTCACAAAATAATGTCTATTTCTAAATTCAAAATACAAACCGTCTACTGCAACTCTTATTAGAACAATTCACAAATATTGACTATTTCTTAATTAAAAAATTAACTTTAACTTCTATATTTTCGGAACACACCTAAAATTATTAATTTTCGTAATAATTTACAACACAACAAACACTCAAAAGAAAAATTAGAATTTTAACATATTACATATTTACTTGATAACCTTGAAACTATAGTCAAATACAACAACAAAAGCATTTTTTTTTTCATTTCCCTACTCAAAACATCAGAATCTTTCTTGAGAGTTGTCAAATTCTACTGTGTCTGGCATTGAGAGAATGGTTCGATGTGATAAAATCCTGGAGTAAACAAATACATATAGCAATCATCAGAGTTGTAGCCCCTTTAGATCTTCAGCTATGGTTTAGTTGAGACTTTATACGAATATCCAATTTGAGTTGTCCAAAACCAAAATGATCTGATGGAATCAAAAGAAAGTTAGTTGTAGGAACACAGCCATTATTGTCTTGAATAGTCTTCATAGAAGATTGCAATATTAATGTGCTCCCCTGAGACCTAGCCAACACATCATAATGAATATCTTTTACCGATTTCGGGCCAAGGCAACTAACATGGACCATATTTCCCAGATCAACAAGGTTATTGTGAACGATAAATAGTCTTGCATCATTTTGATCTAGAAGAACAATTTCTTTCTGGCGAGTATTTAATGAGACAGATATAAATTTGTCGTACGAAAACTGTATTCCAAAGCCTACATGTCTATGGCTGAAGTGGAGAGCTAACTCTTTCGATGATGCAAGAAAGTCGCAACCTGTATGTGGACACTTACATGGTATGTATACACATTCCTTCTCGTGGCTAGTTTTCAAATTGCAACTAAACATATCTTTGCAGCCATATTTTGCATTCGGGCATGATATTTTAATCGATTCCAACAACTTCTCCACAGCACGGCAACGATTGTACCCAATGGGCATTAAGCACATGGGACATTTGTTCCTAAGTTCCCCACAACATTTAGAGCAAGCAATATGCCCATTCTCACACTGATTGTCATTTAATCACAAAGAAAGTTATCAAATTAGATCTTTCATCACACGGAACAGCAAACAAGACAGTTAAAGCATATACCCAGCATCATTGCAAAGTTAAACATTAAATCAAACACAAACATGTGATCAGCAACTTTGAGCACAAGGAATGCATAAAGTACATACTTTAGCAAGTTTTGAAGACAAAAGTCATCTTCACAACAAATTCGTCTACAGTTACACATCAGTAAAAACAGCTTATTTATAAGCAATTAAAAGTTTGAGACTATATGTCCTCATTCCTCAAGTTTTTTAAGAGTTTATTGCAGAAAATCATCTATATGGTTAGGAGACCCTTAATTATTTACCTATCCCTCCATGACAAAGTTAATTTCTTTTTTTTTGGTTAAAATTGAGGTGTAAGACTGCCACAAAAATTCATTCAACTGTAACAATGAAGAACTTTGCTTTCGAGGTTTATATCCTTCAAAGTTGTTTCTTTTGAACCCTCAATATACAAAATGAAGATAAACGTGTCTATAACAAATACCCCTGCCAACAAATTGACCCTCGCTCATCCACATTTCAAGCATAACAAATAACTCTATTAAGCTCATTACAAAAGGGAAAGCAAAGCATTGAAAAGTTCACAAGCATGGCCTTTAACAGGGGAGTTCAAATCACCAAAAAGACCCAAATCCAATGAACTTTTACTGTAAAATCACACCAGTGAACCTGCCATAACAATTTACCCTGAAATATTAAGGTATTGGGTTTGGGTTCATGGACCTGTCATTCGGGTAGAGCTGCTTACAAATGACTTACAATGAATGTGCAATTTTTCCTTTCTTTTTCAAAAGGGAACTTCTTCACCTACTTCTTAATTCACAATAGAATTACTAACCTAAATCACTACATCTAAAAACCACTTTTTTTATAGTTCCTAAATTCAAAAAAGCAGAAACCCAACTGAACTTTCAAGCTGCTAAATCTGAATCTAACATCAATTATCAGTTCACAAAATTCATAGACAAATAACAATCCTAAGAAAAAAAAATGCAAAATTCATAGTCCAGAGTAAAAAGAGGCTAAAATTGGAAACTGACCTGGAATATAGGAATTGTCAATGGTTCAGAGCAAATGAAGCAATCGAGAACGTCAGGGTCGGAAATGATGGCAGATACGTTCTTACCCAATTCCTTAGTTTGATCTACGTTGGATCCAGATGTTCTTTCGTTTGTGTCGTTTTCTAGGGTTCCAATTGGGGGATTTTCCATTTCGAAACCTTCTTGGGGTTGTTGATTTTCTTCTTCTCTTGTAGAAGCTGTTTCTTCTCCGTCGTCTACCCTCCGGCGCTTCTGGTTCGGGTTGCTAGGTCCTTCACCGTCGTCGCATCCACCGACGGAGAATGTCACCATCACTCTGTTCTTTGTGTCAGATATCAAACATTCATTTATAGGAAAACTGCTCTGGTTTTAACATAAAAAGATGCTTCTGGTTTTTTATGCAGTAAATTTAAGATAATTAGTACTTATATTAATTGTTTATTTCCATATTATTTATTGGTTTTTTAATTTTGTTGTTTTTTAGACAAAAGTTGGTGGGAAAATAATTGTGTACGGGCCTTCATGCTATTTATAAAGACAAAGGTGTCTTAAATGTTTGTCCAAATGAAGAAAATATAGGGATTTATGATTTGAAAAGAACATCATGGTTGAGTTTTTTCATTTTGGTTTTAAAAGTTAATTTAAAAGTGAAATATTTTTGGATAAAATTGTTAAGTTGATAATAAATAAATACAATTATGATTTAATATTATTTTTTATCATTGATTTAGAGTTTACTCTTAACTTAAAAAAAATTATTTTCATCTCTAAATTTATTATGGAGTATCACATACTGTGGTTTTTGTGCCATCTCACTTGGCGGATGTCATCACCATCATATTTTTCTTTGGTTTTCTTCATACATATATGAATCATAAATTGAACTATGGCAAATACTTTCATTTGGGTATTCTCTATGTATTTACCATAACCTTGAACGCTTAACCACTCATGTCTATTCTATGTATCACATATATTCATAATCGTAAGTGATTCGTGGATTGATGTTCTTCACTTTATCTTGTCATTTCGGTCGAATATACGAATGAGTTATGGACATTGTTCTTCCATCACGAAATAATATGGTAAACATGAAGGCAAGAGTTATGATTCCAAGGTTTATTCAAGTTCAGAGTTGCAATGAAGGCTCAATTATCAGCGTGAGGGATATTGTTGTTCTTCAAAGGTCAACAACAATTAACAATTATGAAAAACAATTATGGAGATGTCCACACTTTAGGGTAAACATTCTAAAATCCTTCATCATTATGGATATTTCTAAAATAGAGTTTATTTTGTAACATTGGTAGTGTGGTTTCTGAATTCATACAGGGTTCTATTCAAACTGAGTGTGATTTCTTTGATTGATTCTATGAAGAAATGGAAAATGAGAATGATCATTTTATGATGAAGCAAAAAAGGAGGTTGAAAATTTTTAAAAAGAAAATGAAGAGAAACTGCATAATCTTGAAACACAAAGAGTCACAATTGAGGCACAAAAGCAAGAACTTGTAGATAAGTATGTTAACATAACCCATTTTCGTGAGGACCCACCCGAACCCACCACAAGTTTGATAGGGGAAATCCATTTTAATTGAGTTAAGGTTTGGATTTGCGTTTTCTCCGATTTTAAAATATGGGGATGTGTTAGCTAATGGGAACACTGGTACCCATCCCAAAATCAATCTGTTTATTTTATTATGTACTTTATTATTTAGTTTTTATAATTTAGAATTTTAAATATGCGGTCAATGTTTTGAAATTTTGTTTTGTATTTATTATTTGAAATATTTGAAATGTATGTATGAAATTTTTTGAGAATGTTTTATATTATTATTTATAATGTAATTTTATGTTAAAAAATGAATATTTCAATTAAAAAATTAATTCCACTATATGGATGGTGGCGTGACGGGGATACTCGAACTCAATTCGAACCAATTTAAGACGAGTTTGAGTTTTAATTCTCCATCCCTATTGGAGATCGGGATGGAGAATGGAGATCGTTTGGACATTCAGGTTTGGGTTTGGGGAAGGTGAAAATCATCTCCGACTCGCCCCGTTACCATGCCTCCTTGTAGAACTTGTAGTGGGTCTAAAAAACACTATGAAGTTGAAGAAAATTTGAAAGGCTTTAAGTTTTGTTGTTTTAGCTATTTTAATGTACAAGTTGTTTGTGTAAATTTAATGTTTAGGTTGTTTTATGCAGTTGAATTCAATATTATGGTTTATATTGTTTTATGTCGTTGAATTGCTTTTATGCGGTTGAATGTAATGTTATGTTGTAATATTATACAATTTAATTCAATTTAATGTTATGCAGTTAAATGTTATTTTTTATCGTCAAATTGTATTTTTAGTTTTACTATCAAACTGTATTTCTTAATTGTATTAGTTTAACCATAGTTTTGTCAAACAATATTTTTAATTTATACGGTCAAATTGTGTTCTTAATTGTACCGATTTAATTATATTAGAAACTAAGTAATTAAAATATTGTAACATTTATTAATATCCATTAAACATTTATTGACATTTAGTATCCAAAAAATATTCATTATCTTAACATGATCCAACATTTATTATCCAAAAAAAATACAAAAATGGTCAATAACATTCATAAACAAACAACATTTAGAATCCTACACCATTCATAAACCTACATTCTTAAACTAAGTGGACTTCTTTCTTAGAGTAATCCTCTTTGTTTGAGATTAACTGAGTCTTGTAGTAGGTCCAACAATTCTATATGACACTTAATCTTGTAACAGGACCAGAGGATACAACACTTATTGATGGCCTCCTAACATTCAGTTTTAAAATTTATTTGCCTTTGCATGGCTTCCCTAAGTTGTCTATCTTGATTGAGTTGCTTGACTAGCCTTACTTGTTGAGTGGCTTGATTGACAAGAGTTGCTTGAATTGGCCAACTGGTATGAGTTGCTTGACTAGTATGTGATGGTGGAACCTTACATGTATATATGTTATGGCAAAAAATTTTGCACCTACTGCACCTAACATTTAATCATATCCTTCTCATTTTACGATCAGATCCATCAATTTCACCTTGCTCAATATTCCTTTTATTCTTTAGTCTTTTGGCATTTTTTATAGAGTGGTGTTTAAACATCAGGGTATTTTGTCTTAACCCACTTATTAAATCCATTTATATAATAAATGACAGAATTGTAGGTTGCTTTATACCCACACTTTTTGTATATTTCTAGAACGTAGTTGTTTCGTTTGAGAATCGAAAATGGACGTTTCAACTCCGCTTAGGAACTAGAAACATAAATAGTTGGATAAATTGTGATCTTGAACTTTGGCTCTTATCTTATTTATGGCAGCGTGTTGTGGACCTGCATGGTTAGTACTCCAACATCCAAGTAAGTTCAAAATTCAAGATGAGTATAATAAAAATGGAGATCAGAGGTTGTACCTTGCTCTTAGGATGTGAACTATTTTTATAATTTGGGCCGAGTAGAGTGAATTTGAGATGGATTGGGCATTGGTCAATTGGGTTTTTGGTTGGTCCATAATAGTTTCCCCCAAGGCTTTGTAGGACACTAAAGGAGTCAAGGGAAGCCTTAAGTATCATTAGTCGGCCTCCATGTCGTGATCTGGTGTGAAATGAAGTTGAAACACTTGGGATTATTTTTTTGAAAAAATAATGGGGAATGTGTTCATTTAATGTGGTTCGATCATTGAAACGCTTTGTCACTCTTTCCTGACACGTGTAGTGACATGGCCAATTAGGGTATGACGCAGTTTATAGAATGCTTGAGTGCACTTGATTTGACGTGTATTCATGAGTGGAAATCTAGTCATTGATCTTGTAATTCTTTTCCATAATTTATTTGATCCTTTCAGATGTTGTTTTTATATAAATAGCGCAAATTGAGTATTTAGAAGTTTTTGGCAACCTTTAGTATTCAAATTTTTCAATTACTTAATAGAGAAAGATCTTCGTCCCTTATTCCTTAAGAGTATCACTAGAAGCGACTTAGTGCTTCCCTTAAAGCTTTCATTTTCTTTCATTCTTCCTGCTTCATCAATCCCCCATAATTAAGTACTCTTCTACAATGGGGACCTTTTCTGCTTATCATCTTTCTCATCTTAGTAGCGATCACATAGGACTAGAAATTATACCCACATCTGATGATTTTGGTTCATAAAGGGTATATGGGAATTCCTTGGAGGAAGAAACTTATTCTTCTTCTAGGTCGTTATACACCCTTATATCAGATGTTGGCGGATGAATAAATCGTGATGAGGTCCCCATGACCCCTCACGTCTTGTAAAAAGAGGAGATACGAGCCATTTGCAAAGGAGAGAATGTGTTAGGGGTTTTATTCAGCTTCGTTTGCAAACAGAAGGTCATGACCCTAACAATGCTGATGTGTTAGAGCATTTGAATCTCTAAAATCGGTCGGATGCATTAGAGTATGACTGGGTGGATACAAAAGTAGCATACACTTCCTCGACTTTAAGTATTGAGGTCTCTATAGGTGATGCTCACATCATAGTCAGTGATCCTTTGGAGTGGTTGGTCCTTCTTGTGTCTGGGGAGAAGAGGATATGCAGTTCTTTTGATAATTGTGTGGTCCCATTTTACGAGTGCTTGTTTACAAGGATAAGACTTTGGCTACCTTTATCTGAATTTGAGGTAGTCATCTAAAAATATCTATAAGTTACTCCTTCCCATCTTTATTCGGGATCATGGGCATACATAAGGGTATCTCAATTATGTGTCGAGCACAAATATCAAAAGCCCTCTCTTAGCTTATTTTTGATCTTTTTCGTCATAGGCGTACTTCCCTAGATAAATTTCATAATCAAGGGCTTATTTACTTTCATTCGGTCAATCATTGGTTCGACCCTTTTCCTCTAGACTAGAGCGACCTAATGGGGCATTTTTTTATTGGTGAAGCCTTTCACCCTTATAGATCACCCTATTTTATGATATATCCCTGACGATTCTCCTTGTTTCTTTAGGGTTTTGTACCCAAAATTCTGGTACAAACTCCATTTTAACCGATTTCATCAATGCTAGTGCACCAAGTCGGGCTCTCTTACTTTGGACGAGGTGACGATGAAGGAGGAAATGCAATCCTATTTTCAAGAGCTTGGCTACCAGAATACGTTTGGCCCCGATGAGGTGTCCTCCATCGAAGTGAGAAAAATGTGAGTTGATACTTATGATATCTTGAATGCAGTTAGCTAAGAGGAGAGAAGGAATATTTTTGGTGAGAGCAGAGCCTTCGTGTTTTTTTTACATGTGTGATTGCCTTTTGTAGATAGCATGGATAAAATAAGTAAGTTGAACATGTTCTACACCCTTGAAGATGCTTAAGGTAATCGGGTTATGGGGATTACTGGGACTTCTGCCTCTTCCCTCACTCCTCTGGCGATCACTATTCATTCTACATATTCTTTTTCTACCCCAGGTGTATAAGCTTATGGTTCTATACACGAGGTAGATTAACTTGACAAAGTTGAAGTTGCTTTGAAAGTGGAGGAAATAACCTCGCCTCTAGTTTTAACGAAGACGGTCCAGAAGGAGGAAGAACAATCTCCTTAGATTGAATACTCTCTAAAATAGACTTGTGTTGTTAAAGGTGGTGCTTCTGGAGAGATAAATAATTTCATAAATATACTGATTATCTTCTCTTTCAGATGTCCTCGCATTCTTAAGGAGATGGACACTACTATGTTGACATCGGAGTTATCCTTCATCCACAATCTCCCTGAGGAGGATAAGATGAAATTGAATTTTCAACTTGCTCACAACATGTTCAAGTTTGCTTCTATCTTCTCTCTTGTCTCTATTGGATGAGGATATGTATTAGCCCCGGGTAATCCTTCATAGGAAAGGGATACTTGGAAAGGGAAAGCCAAAGCTATAGAGTTGAAGTTTCTTAATCTCTAAAAGGAACGTGTTGTGTTGTTGGAGGAAGTAAAAATTGCCAACTATTTGAAAGAGGCTACAAAAATACATGACCCTCCTTTTGAGTTTGTCGCTCACGTAACCAAGATAGAGGGTTCTCTTTAGGATGCAGAGAAGTACTACAAGGTTTCTTCTGACTCTGTTGAGAAAAAGACACGCCAAATGGAGTAGCATCTGAAAGCCCTCAAATACAAGGTGGCCAATCTCAAACAAGCGCCATGTGATTCTTTTGAACTGACTATGTGATATGTGCTCGGAGTCCAAGAGCAAGTTGTGGATCAGGCGAGGAGGTTCTGACCCGATGCTATAATTTTTGCTGAGACGTTGGATCCGTTTAAATCTGCTCCCGAGATTACTAAAAAGGTGGTCCTTGTGCCTCGGGTTCAAATGGTTACACTTCATTTTTCTTTCCTCGTACTGCTTTTTATTTCCTACAATATTTATGAGGTTTTTGTGACTTGGATGTAATGATTTTTTATATTTAATGGAATATTTACCTTAACGTCTTAAATATTATTCACTTTAGAGTTTTACGTCTGTCTTTGCTTTATCATCATCGTTGTTTACGAATTGTTGCAACTTTGGGGCTTGCTTACACTGCGAAGTATTTTATTCCCTTTAGTTTGTATTGGACCACCGACATTTATCGGCTAAGGCGAGATATCTTTTTGGGCATAAAATCCTTAACTTCTTGCTTTACGAAGAAGACAATGCATTTGATTCTAATGAAATAGCAAATGTGCCTCTAGAGTTTTCTTGATTTTTGCAACTTGGTGCATTGAATAAAGTTAACTACCATTTTTAGTTTCTATACTTGCTCATCGTATTTAGCGTTTGTTGTAATAGAGTATTGATTTGTATATCACATTTAGTGAATTGCTTGCATTCTCCGAAGCGAGGCCAGGGAACGGCTAAGTCGACGTCATATGGTAGTACTTAGTATTATGCTCTGCGTCACAGAGTACTGTTCCTCGGTCAAGGGTAGGATCTTCATCCCGACCCCCGAGTCTTGGCTCAGATCAAAGTGGACATCTTCATACTCCACCATCTACGCCCTTAGATTGGATAGATCTGAAGGGGGGGTGCCACCTACATAGAAATGCGCTTAATATGACTCAGATGAGGAGTCACACCAATTACACGTTTGATCCATATTAGGAGCACATAAGTAAAAAAAATTGTATCAGATACGTAATCGGATATGGAATACGCTTAAGCCATATCAGAATTGCAGAAATGTGTTAAGTATGTATCAGATAAACATTTATATGAGCAATGTGTTTAAGGCATATCATAATCTCAAAAATGCATTAAGTTTCTATCAGATGCACATTCATGTGAGCAATGCATTTAAGTTGTATCATAATTGCATAATTGCGTAAGTTTGTATCGAATACGCGATCAAATAGATAATACGCTTAAGTTGTATCATAATTGCATAAATGAATTAAGTCTGTATCAGAAACATATTCATGCATTATATCTTCGTTCTCTTATCTTGAGAGTTCTAGCAAAAAGGGAGACAGAGAAGCACACAACATATATATATATATATATATATATATATATATATATATATATATATATATATATATATATATATATATATATATATATTGAATTAAATTGAATTCATTACAAGTAAATAATGGAAACAACAGGGTAGATGACCTTCAACAGCGACTCCGACATGGATGGAAGGTGTCTGGGGTCTTTAGCTGTTGTCCTTTCCCAGGATTTCGGTTGAGTGCACTTTGCGCTTTAAAGCGTCTTCTTTGATTGGATGAGCATTGAGGTGCCTCACTTTGTGTTTAGTCGACAATGATTGGATTATCAAAATCTATGGGGATGAAGATAGAGGTCTATCATTTATTTTTAAGCTCGTCGAATTGCTATCTGCAACTCTTTGCCGCGATATTTTTTTATCATCGGGATGATATTCCCCAATTTTCTTCCTACATCGTAGTGGATATCTACCTTAAGTATAATTGGGGTATGGCAATGAAAATATTATTTTCTAAGCATGTCTAGTATTTCCTTTGGACCGGGAATGCTAAGTGGCAGTTGGAAGGTTCTATTGACCGACCTCCTTGCAACTCGAGTTCGAGGGAGCTTTCTTCGAGCGTATGTGGAGAACCTCTGCTCTTTGATCTAGCCTGAGGAGATCCCGATGCATCAAGTGGAAATCCTATAGTACCCACAAGATTCACCTTGATATTGGATCAACACTCGATGTTAACTATGAACTTATAGCATCCGAGTTCCATTAACTATGAACTTGTGGTATCTTTTGATGTCGCGTCGTAGACACCCTAGAAGTACAGGAAGCATGATATCGGTGTTAGGTAGGAAGGTCAATTTTCAATCTTCGGCCTGACATTCATGGAAATCACCTTCAAACCCCGACGTAAACCTAAATCTAGATTTGAGACCATTCCCTTGATTTTTTATGGAGTTCTCGAGGAAATCGAATATCTGGACTCCAAAGAATTGGAGAAGAATGATGGTTGATTGAATCGAATGTGACAAATCTCTATGTTCACTTCCAAATGTTTCTTAATTCTAAGATCTGAGAAAGTTGTGAACAGTGGGGATGGAAAGTGGACGCAAATTCATGGACAGCGTAGAAGCGTATCTTCTAACAAATGTACTAAAAGGAAATGTAAGATGCTCACACCAGCACAACATGTCTCACATCAACTTAACTCTCGTTTGTGGCCTTAACTTTCTTTTATGTATTAGTCATACAATTGTTTCTTCTATGATTTGTATCACAGTTGTTCATAAAATGTATTTTATAAATATTAGAGACATAAACATATCAACAAATAAGTAAAAAAGTGAACATGGAAGGCATAACTCACCAGCTTTCAGCTAACATCAATCACGAGAAAACTAGTTATTTTATGTTCAATAAGAGAGTCCAAAGTTGTTGCAAAATAACATGTTAGAAATTTAAACATAGAATCCCACATCCGCCAATAAATTACTATGAAAAAAAGGGAAGAAAAAAGTTAAATTGTCTTTGAACGAGACTTCAACTAGGTACAAATTATACCTTCATTCATAGTTGTTCTGAGCTTGATTACTTGTAATTCATCCTTCTGTCATAAATTTAAAGATAATGTATACACCATTATTTGGTTGCATGTTATATGTCAAACTAGAGGTAATACTTTAACATAAGATAATACTAGACCCATATAAACAATAAGAAGAAGAAATCAAAGTGTTATTGATTTAGTTACCCAAATAGTAAAATTTTCTTGCTATTTGAATGAGTTTGATATAAACTGATATAGTTTTCTAACAATCGGTCACCCATGTAAAACCAAGTAAAAAAAACCCAAATAACTCAGTCAAGAACATGATTAAAAATGCATGGAAGAATACCAAAAACAATTTCCATACTTTAAATAATCATGAAGATGTCATGCAACTTCAAGAATAATAACCATTGGAGACCAACTCAAATATAAACCAGAAAAGTGATACCTACCTCAACAACCATAAGGAAGGCAAAAATATCAATATGAATAGCAACAAGTATTACAAAGATAGAAACAACGATCTATAACCTAACAAGGGTAAAAGTAAAAAATATCAAAAGAATCAACGAGAAATCATGGCTAACATAAGGGAAAAGGTAAGATGAGTTATATACCTGAAGAAGATTACTTCGATAATCATATAAAAGACCATAGAGACTCTCAAAACATCCGCATGTAACCTTTTTACAGTTCACTAATATAACCTTTAAATTTCATTGTATTGAAATTTTTGGGTGTTAGGGTTTGATCATTTTCTAGAATTTGGGTGTTAGGGTTTGGGTTTCAAAACTGATTAATGAGTGATTGATAAGTAAGGATGAGAGTAGAACAGAGATTGAGCAAGATATATGAATGTGTTGGTGATGGAAATAATGAATATTGTGGTAGTAGTCATGATTTTTCAAAGATTTGAGAGATATGAGGTTGAACAGATGAGATGAGAAGGGGGCGACACTACACTGAAGAGGAAAAATTAAAGAGAGTAAATATGATTGCCTCCTCAAACCCTAATTTTAGTAAATAATAAATAAATATAATAATAATAAAGTATTAATTGGACTCGGTCGGGTCCAGTCACCAATGAACTTAACATTTTCGTTCGAACCAGACTGAGATAATCAATTAAAAATTGAGTCAGACACCAGTTTGATATGTTAACCCGATGTAACCCGACCTAAAGAGTGCAATTGGGTTTGGGTCGGTCAATCATTCTTGGTTGGCCTATTTTTGTCCATTTATATTTCTCTCAATGTTTCTGAGTCTGTTAGCTATTTTAATTGTAACATCTATAATATTTATGACAAATACTAACATGTATCTAAGGACACAAGTAATTATGCATTTGTAGAAATATTTATTTGAAACTAGTAAGATACCCATGCGAGCACGGGGCCCGTATGGATTCATATTACACATCGCGGTGTCTCATTTGTCAGCCATGGAATTTGTTATAAAAATCACAAACATTCACAGAATTACAAATATAAACTAGTAATATGCATCAATCATTATTCATTGACCCAAGTAGTATTTTCAAAAGCAATGAAAATATGGCTCAACAAATTATGAGAACGTACTTATTATAAACATGAAAATGCAACATGCTACTTATGTTTGTTGTAAAGTTGTGATTTCTTACATTAAAAGTGTTAAAAGAAAACATGTTTAACAATACAAATTTTCTTGTTTATAAAAATAATAGTATCAACAATAGACTTTTTCCCTTTTGTAAAAATATTTATAACAAATAATACACTTTTTTTGTTTATGAAAATAATTGTATCAATAGGAGACTTTTTCCGTTTATAAAAATATTTCTTTTGCATGACTATCCCTTGAACACAACATGATAGACGTGAAAATTACCAATTATTATGTAAATCCAAAAGAAAACATTTTGGTTTAACTTGATATTATGCTGAAATTGTATTGCTATTCTTACCCAAATTATATTATAATAATCTCTCTCTCTCTCTCTCTCTCCTCTTCTCTCTCTCTCTCTCTCTCTTCTCTCTCTCTCTCTCTCCTCTCTCTCTCTCCTCTCTCTCTCTCTCTCTCTTCCTCTCTCTTCTCTCTCTTCTCTGTCTCCTCTATCTCTCTCTCTCTCTCTCCTCTCACTCTCATCTCTCTCTCTCTCTATCTCTCCTATCTCTCTCTCGCCTCTCTCTCTATCTCTCTCTCTCTCTCTTCTCTGGCTCTCTCTCTCTCTCTCTCTCTCTCTCTCTCTCTCTTATCTCTCTCTCTCTCTCTCTCTCTCTCTCTTCTCTCTCTCTCTCCTCTCTCTCTCTCTCTCTCTCTCTCTCTCTCTCTCTCTCTGTGTGTGTGTGTGTTTGTTTAGAACATGTATATTTCTTTACTTTTAAACTGAGATGTGCAAGGATATATATAACATATTTTTCGAAGACTTTAATATATCAGTTCAAATATAGTGCATGTACAAAAAGGAAATGTAAGATGCTCCCACCAGTACAACATGTCTCAAATCAACTTAACTCTTGTTTGTAAACTTAACTTTATTTCATGTATAAGTCATACAATTGTTTCTTCTATAATTTGTATGACAGTTATTCATAAAATGTATTTTATAAATATTAGAGACATGAACATATTAGCAAATAAGTGAAAAAGTGAAAATGGAAGGCATAATTCACTAGCTACCAGTTACATCAATCACGAGAAAACTAGTTATTCTGTGTTCAACAAGAGAGTTTAAAGTTGTTGCAAAATAACATGTTAGAAATTTAAACATAGAATCCCACATCCACCAATAAATTACTATGAAAAAAAGGGAAGAAAAAAGTTAAATTATCTTGTTGTGAGCTTGACTACTTGTAATACATCATTCAGTCATAAATTTAAAGACTGTATGTACACCATTGTTTGGCTGCATGTTATATGTCAAACTAGAGATAATACTTAAACATAAGATAACACTAGACCCATATAAACAAAAGAATAAGAAGAAATCAAAGTGTTCTTGATTTAGTTACCCAAATAGGACAATTTTCCTTCTATTTGAATGAGGTTTATATAAACTGATATAGTTTTCTAACTCTCTGTCACCCATATAAGACCAAGTAAAAAAACAAATAACTCAGTCAAGAACACGTCTATAAACCAGAAAAGTGAGACCTACCTCGACACCCATAAGGAAGGCAAATACATCAATATGAATAACAACCAGTATCACAAAGATAGAAATAATGATCTACAACCTGACAAGGATAAAACTAAAATATCATAAGAATTAAAAAGAAATCACGACTAACATAAGGGAAAAGATAAGATGAGTTATATACTTGAAGAAGATTACTTCTATAATCATATAGAAGACCATAGAGACTCTCAAAACACCCGCATGTAATCTTTTTTCAGTTCAAGAATATAACCTTTAAATTTCATAGTGATGGAATTTTTTGGTGCTAGGGTTTGATCATTCTGAAATTTGGATGTTAGGGTTTGGGTTTCAAGAGTAATTGATGAGTAAGGGTGAGAGTAAAAGAGAGATTGAGCAGGAGATATGAACGTGTTAGTGATGGTAATAGTGAATACTATGGTAGTAGTCATGTTTTTTTCAAATATTTGAGAGATAGGAGGTTGAACATATGAGAGGAGAATGAGGCAGCAATACACCGAAGAGGAAAAATGAAGGAGAGTAAGGGCCAGTTTGTTTTAGCTTTAAAAAAATAGATTTTTTCTTTGTATTTCTGAAAATGGATTTTACAAAAATGTTTTTCAAAATATTACAAAGTTTTTCTAAATTTATTTTTTATAAATTAAAAGATTGAATTGTTCATTGTATAACATAAATATACATTATTGAAGATCAAAACATAGTCAAAATCACAATTTTTAAAAAAAATTGTATCTCAAAAATGATTTTTAGAAAAAGCTATTTGAAATAGCTTCAAAATTAAGTGATTTTTTGAAATTTTGATATCCAAAAAAAGTTTCGATAAAATGATAAAATACCTAAAATAACATTTTAAAAATAACTATTCAAACAAAATTTTCGTTCGAAGCTTTTATGAAAAATTTCTTTGTAAATTTTTTTTACACTAAAATATATAACACTATAAACATCATTTTAAAAAAAAGCCAAAACAAATGGGCCCTAAATATGGTTACCTCCTCAAACCCTAGTTAGTAAATAATAAATAAATAATTATTATAATAATAAAGTATTAATTGGGATCGATTGGATCCGGTCACCAAAGGGTTCAACATTTTCATCTGAACTAGACTAAAATAATCAATTAAAAACCGAGTCAGTCATCGGTTTGATTCGTTGACCCAGCATAACCCGATCCAAAGAGTGCAATTGGGTTTGGGTCAGCCGATTATTCTTGGTTGGACTATTTTTGTCCACCCTTACTTCTCTCAATGTTTGTGAGGCTGTTAGTTATTTTAATTATAACATCTATAATAGTTATGATGAATGCTAACATGTGTCTAAGGACACAAATTAATTATGCATTTGTAAAAATATTTATTTGAAACTAGTAAGAAACTTATGCTATCGCACGAGGCCCGTCTGGATTCATATTACACGTCACAGTAAATCATTTGTCAGCTTTGAAATTTGTTTTACAAATCATAAACATTCAAAGAATTAAAAATATAAACTAATAATATAGATCAACCGTTATACATTAATCCAAGTAGTATTTTCAAAAACAATGGAACTATGACTCAACAAATTATGAGAACGGACTTATTATAAACTTGAAAATGCAACATGTTACTTATGTTATGTTGTAAAGTTGTGATTTCTTACATTAAAAATGTTAAAAGAAAACATGTTTAACAATACATTTTTTCTGTTTATAAAAATAATAGTATTAACAATAGACTTTTTCTTATTTATAAAAATATTTATAACAAATAATATACTTTTTTCGTTCACAAAAATAATTGTATCAACAATAGATTTTTTCCCGTTTATAAAAATAGTTTCATCTATAATACACTTTTTCTCATTTATAAAAAATATTTGTATAAAGAATACACTTTTACCGTTAATAAAAATATTTGCATCAACAATACATTTTTTCTTGTTTATACAAATATGTCTATCAAAAATACACTTTTCCCGTTTATAAAAATATTTGTATAAATAATATAATATTTCCCGTTTATAAATATATTTGTATCAATACTACACTATTTCCTGTTATAAAATATTTGTATCAATAATACATTATTTCCCGTTTATAACAATAATTGTATCAATAGTATATTTTTTTCCGTTTATAAAAACAATTGTATCAATAGTACACTTTTTTTCGTTTATAAATATATTTGTATAAAGAATACATTTTTTTCCCGTTTATAAAAATATTTGTATCAATAATACACGTTTTCCTATTTATACAAATATTTGTATAAACAATATATTTTTTCTTGTTTATAAATATATTTTTATCAATAATATATTTTTCCAATTTATAAATATATTTGTATCAACAATACACTTTTTTCGTTTATAAAAATATTTATATCAACAATATACTTTTTCTCATTTATAAAAATATTTGCATCAATAATAGATTTTTTTCCGTTTATAACAATATTTGCATTAATAATAGACTTTTTCCCATTTATAAATATATTTCCATCAATAATACACTTTTTCCCGTTTATAAAAATATTTGTATCAACAATACACTTTTAAAATAATATAGTAACACTTAGTTTGACCACTTACTTTTAATTTATTATAAAACAAATTTTTAAATTTTTAAATCATAAAATTTATTTAAAAAGATTTTGTTTTATTTTAGTATTTTTATAATTAAAGAATACTTCAATCTTTAATTACCAATTATATATATTTAAAGATTAAATATATTTAATTCTATAATTAAGTATTCTATTGTTGGCATCAACTATAATTTATAAAGTGGTATATTAATTGAGGCCAAAAATTTCAAAATAAAAAGACATGATTTAAGTAAAAAAGAATGATACTCCCTCCGTTTTTTATTATAAGTCGTTTTTGACTTTTCACACGTATTAAGAAATGTAATAATTGTTGTATGAAAAAGATAAATTATTAAGTGTTTTACAAAATTGCCCTTCATTAATGATATTGAAAAGATAAATTGACATAATTGAAAGGAAAGAGAATAATAAATATTTAAGGGTATAATAGGAAAAATAACATTAATGATTTATTGGTATTATAAAACGACTTATATTGTGGTACAAAATATTTTTCTAAAACGACTTATAATAAAAAACGGAGGTAGTAATAGTAGATAGGTAAGGAAGCTATGATGATTGGTAATAATGGATTGCTGAGCTCAATTTGTGTCAATGGGAGACTTACTTTGTTTCACTTTGACTTGGAACATTAAATATATATCTGTCTTCAACTAAGTCACACTTTTGTATAAATTATCAATGTAGTTTAAGAAAGAGAGTATTTCAAGCATATGTGACACTACCCCCAAGGGAATGGTTAGAGATCAATGTAGTTTAAGAAAGACAGTATTTCAAACATTAAATATATATCTGTCTTCAACTAAGTCACGTTAAGATCTTCAAAAATGATAAACATCCCATTTCCCTTAGCAAAGCCATTTTCTATTTGTGTGGAAAACTCTATGTATTTGTTCATTACTTTTCCACAACCACATTTTTTATTCCAGTTGCAGCCTTCTTTTATACTATTGTTACAATCCGGATTCTGACAGATAAAGTGCTTCATGGGTTATGTGTCGTCAATGTTGAGCTTGAGTTGCCAACAATAAGCTTCCATTAAGCTCCTTGGCTTGAGTAACATTTCTCTGCAAGTTTTTCTCCATAGATATTCATGCCCAATATATTTAACATATTAATACAGTGAGCTAACCCTGCCAAATTGAACTGATTCAGTATTTAACTCTTTAGATATGAGTCTAGCAGGAGTTCCTAGAGGCGATGTTAAGAAAGGAATTGGTTCAACTACTCAAAAGTTTTAGAGAAAACATTACCTTCTTGATGTCAGTTTTAAAATATGTACCAGAAGTTGACTACAAAGGTAATATGACATAGTTAAACCTTCTTGATTCTATCGTTATGTTAATCTGGGATTTTCTACTTAAGTAGAAAAAGTCAAGTGAACATTACATTTGATGGACATGAGTCGAAATAGTGATGCGTCGGCTAGGACTTCTCGACTGACATTTGAGATGTAGTTTGAAAGAATCTCAAGGGCATATCTTGAACTCTGGTTTGGAGTTTAAGAAAAAGACGTGGATAACTCCTCAACACCATGTCGAGGATGAGTCTTTTAACAAACTCCAAAGACTTAGAAAAATTAAGGAAACCAAAGACATAAGAGACTTAGTAACTACAGTAACTACCTTCAACGCGCATGCGGTTACTAGTTGCTAACCATAATTAAAGAACGTGGGATAATGGTTTCAACTATTTTCAAGCCTTGACCAAATGACAGTACATTAGAAGAGGAGTTGCATGTGTTCGGAGACATGTCAATTCTTTAGGAGTAAACTACTGGGAATATATATATATATATATATATATATATATATATATATATATATATATATATATATATATATATATATATATATATATATATATTATTATACACTGTCAGCGTAAAAAGTTTTATACCGTCGGTTCATCACCATCACCCGTTTGTATTATTTTATAGATTTTTAAAATAAAAGTCAAACTTCTTTTAATATCCAACGTCTATAATTAACTGATGGTGTAAAACCCTTTTACACTGACAGTGTATTTTAATTAATCTATATATATATATATATATATATATATATATATATATATATATATATATATATATATATATATATATATATATCAAACTTATATGTTGTAATCAAGGTCGCACATATTCTCTATAGAACTAGAGTATCCAACAAAGAACGAAATAGACGTTACTTTTTTCTTTGTAATTTTTATATTTCCTTAAATAAAACATCTTTTTACATTGTCAATTACTATACTTATTTAATGTTGTTCATTTTAAACCTACTTTGCTTTAATGGTCTTTATTTCTTTGAGATTTAATTTTACACTGTCTGCTTTCATAAAAGTTTTTGCACAAAACTAATCTCAAGATTTTTCAAGTAAATATCAAAGACTTTAAAACTCGTTATTGTTTGTTAAAAACACTTACAAACACCTTAATATCATATATTTGAATTCAAGAAATATGATGAACAATTGATTCATCTTCGTTTCCCACATATTTTGTTTCATCTGGCTCAGAATTTTCAAAAGCGACAACTGCCTCTCAAGTGATTTAAGGAATGCCCACGGCAAGCCCAAATTCCTCAAAACCTCCTCATTATTCCATTATCTGCATGGAAAGAAACACTTCAGAAACTATTTACCAATTTAGATGCTAACAATTATGGTGGAAATATGGAAATGCCAAAACAATAAAATATGATTTTGAAAAATTGGTATTTAAACTTCATCATTGCAGCTAGACCACCAGTCTTTATCTCATCTAAAATATGTTTCAAAGATGGTTCTTCTTTGATGCTTGCCATTCTCTCTTCAAACTTATCATTATTTGATAGATTGGTAAAATTTTCAAGCATGGAATAGATTGTAAAAACCAGTAGATGTCTATAACATAAATTATAAAGTTTTATAAATACATGCATCAATGCATTACACGTGTGCACAACCATGGTCATAAAATTAGGATTCTCCGTGACTTGTTGCACGGTTGAAAAATACTACTGATTATCAAAACTTGGGACACCATCTTGTGAAGTTGTTCCACTTTTGAGCAATGGAGTCAATCTCATCAATGAAGATAATCGAGGGTGCATTCTACTTAGCTTCTTCAAATGCCTTCCTCAGATTACATTCACTCTCAACAACAAAATTTGACATGATCTTAAGGCCACTGATGGAGAATCTAGATAATTTTTCCGCCAACTAGATTAAATCCAATTGATCCTCAAAAGCAACACGAACATTGCTACACAGCTACAACATCAAATGTACAATTTAGTACCCTCCTAGTGTCAAAAAGTAATCTATACTATAAGAGTGACTTACATCTAGTTGAAAACATATTAGAGGCCTATATTTGAGGTTTGAAAGAAACAAACAATGCTACTCCTTGAGCCATGAAACAACATTAGTTGCAGGGCTATGAAACAACATAAAAGTTAAAATTACAAATACAAATACAACAACTAACATAAAGGGGAATATCTTCCATTTGAAGAATAATATGAATCTTACGAACAAAATTCTCATTGTTTCCTTTTATTGGATAAGAGAAATAAGTCAAGAATAATTTTGGTTCAGTCCTAGATCCTTAGTTTTTCGGACTTTCTAACTTATCCTTAGTTTAGAATGTGTTTAAACAACCCGTGGAGAACCTTCCACGAGGTTCTTCATTTGTGAGAATCTCAAATTCTTTATCCTCCGTAATAAGGTTCTTAAAATTCCACATCTCGAGTTTCAATAGTTACATTAGACTTTAAATTTGTAGGTCTATATAAGGCATAATTCATCTTTGGATGATCTTGTTATGATTGAGGCTGAGGGTACAAATGGAACTTCACAAACATTGAAGGGAGCTGATACAAAAATTAGAAAAGGCCAGGCGGCATGTGATGCGGAAAGTAAGGCAACAAGAAAGAGTACCAGAGAGAAAAAGCCTAACAAACTTTTGGAGGACTTTACTATTTAGTGGGAGCTAGGGATCTAGTGATGGCAGGCAGGAATTAGAACCTTCTCCCTTTTGGAATTATTCTTCTCTCCCCTTGGATTCTATCTTACATTTATTTTCCGTACCGTAAGAAGTGGAATTACATTCCACTATTATCTTTGTACTCATCACTTTATGTACTGCAATTCGCCATCAATATAAATTACAGAATCCTAATTTTCCATTCCTATCATACTCCCTAAATCCAAACTCTTACATTGGTGCTTTCATCCCCACTATGGCTGAAAACACGCGTATGAAGGAGCTCCAAACGACAATCACCTCCAAGGCCGCTACCATACAGAAGCTCGCAGAGGATGCCGAGCGACGCCACTCTGAATACCTCCATCATCGAAACACAGATCTGGGTCGTTTGGAACGCGTTGAGGCTCATATGGGTACACTCAAAATTGATTCAGCCATCTCAGGTTTGTCGAACTCACACACGACACCGCCACCATTTCAGGTTCGAAACGTGAAGCTTGATTTTCCGCGTTTTGATGGAAATGATGTGCTCCATTGGATCTTCAAAGCAGAGCAGTTCTTTGAGTTTTATTCAACACCAGATACGCAGCGTTTGACCATCGCCGCTGTTCACATGGACAAGGATGTTGTTCCCTGGTTTCAAATGCGAGCACGCGACAATCCCTTTCAGTCATGGATTGGCCTTACCAGAGCCCTGGAACTTGAATTCGGACCTTCACCTTACAATTTACCCCGCAGCACCCTCTTCAAACTCACCCAAACAGACATTGTTAACTCCTACTACCTGCAATTCACCGCTCTTGCTAATCGATCTGAAGGGTTAAGCTCCGATGTTATTCTGGATTGTTTCATTAGCGGACTCCGACCCGAAATCAAACGTGACGTGTTGGCCCAATCCCCCCGTACCCTTTCCAGTGCCTGTGCCTTGGCCAAGTTGTTTGAAGAAAAATACCCGACCCGGCCCAAACCCTTCCAAGCAGCTCCAATAACCCGACCCCTCTCTTCTTTCCCCAATAACCAAAATCGTAACCCAACTTCAACGATAAACCAAAACCCATTACCACCTCTTCTTCCCACCCCCAACCTTAAACCCAAACCACAATTGTCGCGTACACCATCCGTCAAGAATATCTCGCCGGCAGAAATGCAGATGCGCCGGGATAAGGGCCTTTGCTTCACTTGTGACGAGAAGTTTTCCTTCTCTCACCGTTGTCCGAATCGCCAGTACCTTCTATTGCAAGCCGATGATGAAGATATTGTAACATCCGAGGAAGGTTTGTTGGATTCTCCTGTGGACGCCACTGACGAAGAGACTCAAAACACTCAGGACCACCATCTCTCCTTCAATGCCCTTAATGGCTCCGCGGGAGTGGGGACTCTCCAATTCTTGGGTCACATTCAAGGGAAACTGGTCCAAGTTCTTATAGATAGTGGCAGCTCGGATAACTTCCTCCAACCACGCATTGCAAAGTTCTTACAACTTCCTGTTGAGCATACTTCTCAATTCAAAGTGTTGGTAGGAAACGGGCAATCCTTAGAAGTAGCTGGTTTTGTCAACAACCTTCAGGTATCAATTCAGGGTCACACAATTACATTACCTGTCTATTTACTACCCCTAACTGGTGCAGATTTGGTCCTAGGGGCACCATGGCTTGCCACACTGGGTCCTCATATCGCCGATTATCGTGTTATGTCTATTAAGTTCCACCTAGACAACACCTTTATTACTTTGCACGGTGAACAAACCAGGACTCCTTCTCAGGCCCACTATCATCACATTAAAAGATTGTCCGCTACTAAATCTATTGCTGAGTGTTTTTCACTCCACTTTATCAGTACACAGAGTGTTGTCACTCCTAATTTGGAGATACCGATGGACCTCGACCATGAATTACGTACACTGCTCTTGAAATATAGTATGGTTTTTAACCCTCCTACTGGCCTTCCACCTAAAAGGACTCAGGACCATGCCATTCCCCTTGTTAAAGGAAGTAACCCTGTCAAGGTTAAACCGTACCGCTATGCTCATAGTCAAAAATCACAGATTGAGAAAATGGTCATGGAAATGTTATAACAGGGTATTATACAGCCAAGTTCTAGCCCATTTTCATCACCGGTATTATTGGTCAAAAAGAAGGACGGATCATGGCGATTTTGTACCGACTATAGGGCTCTAAACGCTATCACTATAAAGGACAGTTTCCTTATTCCTACCGTGGATGAATTGCTTAATGAGTTGTTCGGTGCTACTTACTTTTCCAAACTAGATTTGTTGTCCGGTTACCATCAAATCTTGGTTAGGCCTGAAGATCGTCACAAGACTGCCTTTCGAACTCACCAAGGGTTGTATGAGTGGCTCGTAATGCCCTTCGGGTTGACAAATGCGCCGACTTCATTCCAAAGCCTTATGAATCAAGTGTTTCGCCAACAGCTTCGTAAGTCAGTGTTGGTCTTCTTTGACGATATTCTGATATATAGTCCTTCCTGGCATGCTCACTTGTGTCATTTGGAGGAGGTCTTGCAGCTTTTACATGAACATTCCTTATGTGCTAAACTCTCCAAGTGTTGCTTTGGCCTTACACAGATTGACTACCTCGGCCATATAGTTTCAGGGCAAGGTGTTGCAATGGATAGCTCAAAAGTGCAAGCAGTGCTTGAGTGGCCAAGACCGTCTAATCTGAAACAACTATGCGGCTTCCTTGGACTCACTGGTTATTATAGGCGCTTCATACAAGGTTACGCTTCGATTGCTCTACCTTTAACTGATCTTCTAAAGAAGGATTCATTCCTTTGGAATGACCAGGCTGCTGCGGCATTTCATAATCTGAAACGAGCATTAACAGTTGCGCCTGTTCTCAGTTTACCAGATTTTTCCAAACCCTTCATTTTGGAAACTGACGCATCCGGATCTGGCATTGGGGCAGTACTGAGTCAACCAAACATCCCATTGCTTTTTTCTCCAAAAAGCTGAGCCCGAGGATGCAAAAACAAAGTGCCTATGTGCGAGAGCTATATGCTATTAGTGAGGCTATTTCCAAATTTCGCCACTACCTCATCGGTCATCAATTTATCATACGTACGGATCAGAAGAGTCTTAAATCTTTGACGGAACAGTCCATCCAAACTCCGGAACAACAGGCATGGCTTCATAAATTTTTGGGGTATAATTTCACTATTGAGTACAAGCCGGGAAAGGATAACATTGCAGCGGATGCCTTGTCCCGTTCCTTCATGCTATCCCTTTCCTCCATACATTCCTCTCTATTGCAACAGATAAAACAAGCGGGGATAACAGATGGTTTATATGCATCCATCTTACAGCAGTGTATTGAAGGCTCGCCACCGAAAATTGCATATTCCCATAAGAATGGGTTACTTTACTGGAAAGACAGACTCGTGATACCTGTAGCGCCTGACCTGATTAATTCTATACTTTAGGAATTTCACAGTTCCCAGTTGGGAGGCCATTCCGGCATTACTCGCACCAAAGCACGCATTACTGCTCAATTTTTTTGGTCAACTCTGCACAGAGATGTCACTACATTCATCTCAAACTGCCTCATCTGTCAGCAAGCCAAGACTGCTAACACACTACCCTCGGGCCTGCTCCAATCACTTCCTATCCCCTCACAAATTTGGGAAGATGTGGCAATGGATTTCATTACCGGGCTTCCCCCATCGCACGGTTACACCGTCTTGCTAGTGGTCATTGATCGCCTTTCCAAATATTGCCACTTGACGCCGTTGAAGAGTGATTACTCGAGCCTCTCTATAGCTCACGCTTTTATGCATTCAGTTGTCAAACTCCATGGTTTTCCCAAGAGTATTGTGTCGGACCGTGACAAAGTCTTTCTCAGCAAGTTTTGGCAACACCTTTTTCGATTAAGTGGCACCACTCTGAACATGAGTTCTGCCTATCATCCGCAATCGGACGGTCAATCAGAGGCACTTAACAAATGTGTAGAGTTGTACCTCCGTTGTTTCACCGCGGACAACCCACAACACTGGTTTCGGTTCTTGCCTTGGGTGGAATTCTGGTATAACACTTCATACCACACCAGCATCGGCATGACACCCTTTCGAGCAGTGTATGGCAGAGACCCCCCTCAAGTGATTAAGTATGAATTGCAGCAATCTGATCCTCCTGTTAGACTATGGCACGGATCTAGAAGGGGGGGTTGAATAGATCCCAATTAAAAACTTGAGTCGGCGCTACCAATTTGAAAGAAAATTGGTTTTGAAAAGTTGTTTTAAATGCGGAAGCGGCCGAGGAAAATTTTAGTCTAAAACGAACCGTTATTGGAAAACCGGATATGCGTTAAGCTAATGGATAAGTGATAAATTGAGATACAGGTCACTACACTAATTGCACAATCAATGATATAATTCACTTACTAGCAAGCCTAGTTCCAATGAATCAAAACACCAAATTAAACTGATGCAATCTTAAGACAACTTTGGCTTAAGCAAATTTACAAACACTTGGTGTGCATAAACACTCCAAGTGATATTTGAGTTGAGTAAGTAATTCAATTTAGCCTAGTACAATGTATTATTGTACTTAGTATTCAAACAGCAGTTTTAATCTCTTACTCAACTTATATCAACGTTTGGTAAAAATTGCTTAAACTAAAATCACTTAAATTTTAAGCTGAAAAACAGATTATGCAGAAAATTAAAGAAGACGCAGATTTGATGAGGCAGTTCCCCCGCCGTCCTCGCTTCGGGGTACGTCTGCCCTCAATTCTAAAAATAGAATTGAGATGATTAATTAGATATCACCTGTGAGATTTAATCGTTTTTACAAGGATTGCAAAGTATGTAAACAACAGAACTTCCAATGTGTTGAATGATACTTCTTATCCTTGCTCCTTGATTCAAGATGAATCAAGACCTTTGATCGTTGATGCTGGACCTCCGTTTCCTGCCACTCGTTGAGGAACCTTCCGTTCTTCAACCCCTTGGCCCGGCTGATCACGAACACGAACGAATCAAACCCGAATCCTTCACTACACAAACACCGAATCCGCTACTAGACTGATGAAGACTTTCTCTTATCAGTCACCTTCGCTCAGCTGAATGTTAATGAAGCAATTCGTCCAAAAACCCCCAAACACAAACCGGTATTGGAGGATAAAACCCTAATGGTTTTATTCAAGAAAGAACCTGCCAAGACTTCAACTCGAACCCGATTCTCCAATCGTAGCTACGAACCTTATCACCTTCAATCTATCACGAATCACATCAAAAGTTATTGTGTGCAGTTGATGTATTGTGAACTGTTGAAGATGAAGATGATGAATCTTTGACACCTTTTTCACTCTTTCTTGTTTCCTTGAACACTTGAATACAAATTGACAAATGTTAGTTAATAGAAGTGTTTTGACTTCTATATATAGTAACAGACAAAACCAAACAAACATAACAGAATTTTAAACAGTTGAAATAACTCAGAAAACTGAGTTGGCGCGCGAACGGTCGACCATAGGTCGGCGTGCGCTGACCCGTGGGGCATGCGCCGACCCTTATGGTCGACTCAAACATTTCATGCGCTGACCCGTGGATAGCATCACTATGCCATGCGCTGACGTGTGGTCGACTCAAGGGGTTTATGCGCCGACCCGTGAGCTATGCGCCGACCCTATGGTCGACGCAAGCAGTTTTGCGCTGACCATCCTCCAGTTTGGGCTGAGCTTTGCGCTGACCCGTGAGCTTTGAGCTGACCCCTATGGTCGACTCAAAGCTTTCAAATCTGCAAAAAATTGTGATTTGTGATTTTCATGCATTTAGTCATGATCACACTTTGTCTACATGTTTTTAATGATTATGGTAGATTTAGAGGAACGTAAAAAAGGATATGGTGGGTAATGTGTTGCATTTGTTTGTAGACGTGCATGATGGTCTTTTGTCATCATCGAAACTTGATATCGTATGTTGTATGACACTTTGTCTTTACATACTCCCCCTTTTTGATGATGACAACCTGTATAAATCAACGTGACAAACAGCATGCGGTATTGACACATTTTGCACACTCCCCCTTTCTTTTGTAATCTAAGGCTATTTGCAGAAAGCGAAAGCGACTGTTAGTTGTGGACATTTTGTCAGACTGTTAGTTGTGGACATTTTGTCAGCACTTTTCTCCCCCTTTGACAACATCAAAAAGAGAGACAAAGTGATTATTCAAGATAACAACGAAAAATTCACAGGTAGTAGCAGAGATATAGATACCAACGAAATAATATCACACTTATATCATTTCTTACTAATAGTCATTAATTAAAAGGAGAAAATACATAAGGAAATTACGGTTGCATAAACAGGCAAAACAGAGAAAAACAGGAATGCATTCAAAGACAACAAGCAACATGTAATATGCAAATGAGGGTCTATTGTCTTAGGTGACGGTGGCCTGGATGGTAGCAGACGCTTGGGTTTCTGCTGGGGTCAGCCAGAGTTGATAGGTAATCAGAAACACCTTCCAGATGCCTGAGACTCCTGTCGACACACCGTTCCAAATCTGCATACCGTCCATTTAGGCTTGTGGAGAGGTTGTCGAGCCGCTCATTTTGGGTTTGAAGTTGACTGTTAATCTGAGCATATCAGTCGTCCTGGGCTTGCATGAAGGATTGTTGGGCAAGTTGCATGTTTCGCATCATGTCCAACAGCTCTGAAGAATCTGCTTGCTGTGGAGGGGACGGAGGAAATTCTTCCTTAACTTGGTGATACGGCTGGTAAGATTCACGTTGAGTTGTCCAGCCCGTATGTTGCCAATCACCCCAGTTACCCCAGCGTGGAACACCTTCTTCATTTGTATCCGGATGCTGAACCCAAGCAGAGCCGGAGTAGTCATGAGTGCCAACGGGTGAAGGACTGTCATCTCCACCATTGTAAGCAACATCGTGCCTTGCTTCTTCTTCTTCTTCTTCATTTTCCACATCATCGTCTTGTTCTTCGCTTTCATCACTGTCAACCCTTGGAGGAACATATCCTCTTCTAACAAACTTATACTTTCTCCGCTCATTGCACCAAAGATATCCCATCATAGACATGGTTTTTGTGCTAAACTCTTTGTCAGATGAAATAGAGGTGTATGGGAAAGGCGGATGATGAACGTTGGCTGCTGTAAGGACTTCTTGAATGAAGGATCCGTAGGCCAGAGCAGTTCCTCGTCCGGAATCACGTAGATTATACATTCTACTGGCAATGTAGTACGGCCAGTTGATTTTTATCTTATTTTTCAGAATGTAAATCAGATGAATCTCGGCCTGTTCGACTCTGGAGAGACCGCCCTTCTTGGGCCGCAGGATGCGTGAGACAATCCACTGCAGAATCCTTTCTCCAGCGTTCAGCTTGCCGGCAGTGACAGTTCGTGGGAACAAGTCGCTGTTCACAAACTCATCAGGATATGTCCGTTTCAACATGTCATTCAATGCACTCTTAAACTCATAGCCATCTATGTGGTGAGAGTCAGTCACCTCAGGTAGAGGATTTTCAGCATCAACCACAGACATGTCAAAATATTTGTTCCAGATATTTGATTTAAGCGATACCTTTGTAGAGCCAACTCTGGAGGAAAGCTTGTGCCCGCGAAAGTTCTCATGCAGACCGGCATAGAAGACTCGGACAAGGTCTTCACTGTATTTAGTGTTACACTCCAAGAAGTTTATGAAGCCTTGATGCTGCAGCAGAGACAGGACTTCCGGAAGGTGCATGCGTTCAGCTTCAAGTTTGTAGAACGCATGTTGTGCACAACACCTCTTTTGCTGAAATCACTGTTGAAGATTTCAACACGAGTGGGTGGAACGAGTGATACAGCAGATAAGGGAAGAGAAGCGGTGGATGATTCTCGGGTTCTCTTGCCGGAAGGTCTGCGTGATGAGGAAGCCATTTGAGTAGGTTTGAAACTAAGTGTTTGGATATAGAGAGAAGGTTTAATAAGGGTTTTGAGAGTGATTCTTCTAGGGAGAGGTTTGTCCCAATTTATAGTGGAAAGGTTAGGGTTTTGGGAAGATGGAAGAACAAAGAATAATAGCCACTAGGTAGATGCAAGTTACAAGGTAGTGGGTAGTTTGAAAGGTAATGAAATGTAAATGCACACTTAATGATGGTTATTGAATGGGAATGCATGAGAGATGATTTGAATTTTTGCAGAAAAACGAATTTTTCGAGCGATGCGTCGACCATACCCCTGTATGCGTCGACGTATACTGTTTGATTTTTGAGAAAATGCAAAAATTATTTAATCATGCGTCGACCATAGCCCTGCTGCGGTCGACTCATACAGTTCAAATTTCAATTTTTCACTATTTAGCACATGCAATGACCAGTTTGATGCATAATTAACAGATCATACAGCAATAAACAACCAAAGAGAGATATCAATTATATATGTATAAACAACATCATTATGAGATAAAGCTATTGTAGTCATGAGATTTTGCAGAGGGAGAGAAAGAGAGGAACAGTATCACCTCAATGCCAGAGTGACTTAGTGAACGGTAGACTTGTGCTTACAACAACATAGATTGGTTAGAGGTACAAGATTAAAGTCTTATATGGAATAAGGTAAAGCAGCAGATTATAGTCCCCGTTCCGAAATATCGAGAATGCCAAGTTCTCGGCGGATATGAAAGAAAGGTTCAGTGGCTAGCGGCTTTGTGAAAATGTCCGCTAGTTGATTTTCAGTATTGACATGTTCAAACACAATGTCACCTTTCTCTACATGATCCCGAAGAAAGTGGTGTCGTATTTCGATATGTTTGGTGCGAGAATGTAGCACAGGATTCTTGGTCAGGTTAATGGCACTTGTATTGTCACAAAAAATGGGAATACGTTCAAGTTTGAGGTTAAAATCCAATAGTTGTTGCTTAATCCATAGGATTTGGGCACAACAACTACCGGCGGCAACGTATTCCGCTTCGGCGGTTGACAAGGCAACAGAAACCTGTTTCTTGCTATGCCAACTGACCAAAGAGTTTGAAAATAAGTGACAGGTGCCACTGGTACTCTTCCTATCCGATTTGCAACCGGCAAAGTCGGAATCGGAAAAACCTACCAAGGAACAATCATTACCTTTGGAATACCACAGTCCATACTTCGGAGTACCGGATAGGTATCAAAGTATTCTTTTGACAGCTTTTAAGTGGGATTCCTTGGGACATGATTGATATCTTGCACACATGCATACGCTAAACATAATATCGGGACGAGAAGCAGTAAGATAAAGGAGTGAACCAATCATACCTCTATACCGTTTTACATCTACTTCCTTACCGTCTTCATCCTTGTTCAAGTTGGTACACGTAGGCATGGGGGTGTCTATGGCCTTAGCTTTTGCCATGTCAAATCTCTTGATAAGGTCCAAACAATACTTTGTCTGGCTCACGAAAGTTCCTTCCTTGAGCTGTTTAATTTGCAGACCGAGAAAGTATGTGAGTTCCCCCATCATACTCATCTCGAACTGGCCCTGCATAGTGTCAGAAAACTCTCTCACAAGATTCATGTTAGTAGACCCAAAAATGATATCATCTACATAAATTTGCACTAATATCAAGTGCTTTCCTTGACGTTTAATGAAGAGGGTTGTGTCAACCTTTCCTCTTGAGTAACCTTTATCGAGTAAGAATTTGCTCAGTCTCTCATACCAAGCTCTAGGAGCTTGTTTGAGGCCATACAAAGCTCTTTTCAGTTTATAAACATGATCAGGATGCTCATGGGATTCGAAACCCGGAGGTTGTGCGACATAAACTTCTTCATTTATGTGACCGTTAAGGAAAGCGCTCTTAACATCCATTTGGAATAGCTTAAAGTCCTTTGCACAAGCGAAGGCAAGGAGAAGGCGTATAGCCTCGAGTCGGGCAACCGGCGCATAAGTTTCCTCATAGTCGATGCCTTCCTCTTGGTTATACCCTTGCGCGACTAAACGCGCCTTATTACGGGTTATTACCCCGTTTTCGTCTAGCTTGTTCCTAAACACCCATCGGGTGCCTATTACTCGATGATCTCGCGGAGGAGGGACAAGGTCCCAAACCTCATTTCTGGTGAACTGATTAAGTTCCTCCTGCATTGATAAAAACCAGTGTTCATCGAGTAGGGCTTCTTTAGGGTTTTTAGGTTCCATCTGCGAGACGAAAGCGAAGTGATAACAGAAATTACTTAGCTTAGATCGAGTTGTTACACCCTTTGAGATGTCTCCGATAATGTTGTCGATTGGATGGTCTTTGGAAGACTTCCAAGCTTGAGGAAGATCATCGTTTGAATGCGGATGAACTACCTCGGTTTCCTCATGGTGTACATCTTTGTCCTCCTCAATTTTGACCATGTCGGGTTGATCAATCCCCGGCTCGCCACCTTTGAGTATGTCTTCGGTAGATGTACCTGCACCATGAAAAACACTACCCTTTCCGACATTTCTCTGATTGGATTCATCAAAAGTAACATGTACAGACTCTTCTACAGTAAGTAATCGCTTGTTGTATATTCTATATGCTTTGCTAGATTGAGAGTATCCGAGGAAGATACCTTCGTCGGCCTTGGAATCGAATTTCCCTAAGTTCTCCTTTCCATTGTTCAATACAAAACATTTGCAACCAAAGACATGTAAGTGAGAAACATTTGGCTTTCGCCCTTTTAAAGGTTCATACGGGGTTTTATTTAGAATGGGGCGTATAAGCACCCTATTCAAAACATAACAAGCCGTACTAATGGCGTCGGCCCAAAAATATTTCGGTAAGCCACTTTCGTTGATCATTGTTCTTCCCAATTCTTCCAAAATTCGATTTTTACGCTCCACAACCCCATTTTATTGAGGAGTACGTGGAGCGGAGAAGTTATGATCAATACCATGGTTACCGCAATATTCTTCAAATAGGTGATTTTCAAATTCACCTCCATGATCGCTTCTAATTGCAACAATGTTTGTATTTAGTTTATTTTGGGAAAGCTTAGCAAATCGTTCAAAGGCGGCGAATGTGTTACTCTTACTTACTAAGAAAATAGTCCAACAAAATCGAGAAAAGTCGTCCACTATTACGAAACCGTAATAGTTTCCTCCTAGACTTTTAATCCTAGATGGCCCAAATAAATCCATATGGAGAAGCTCGAGAGGTCTCGTTGTTGAGACGATATTTTTGGATTTAAATGAGATCCTCGTTTGCTTCCCCTTTTGACAAGCATCACAAAGGTGATCCTTGGTGAACTTAATTTTGGGGAGACCTAGGACTAGATCTTTTGAGACTACTTTGTTGAGTAAGTCAAAGTTAACATGTGCTAAACGCCTATGCCATAACCATGAATCTTCACTCATTGTTACGAGGCATTTGTCACTTGTTAACGATACTTCATTTAAGTCAAGCATATAGACATTGTTCACACGAAGACCATTAAACATACTCTTCTTATCATCATTATGTACAATTTTGCAACAATCTTTTAAAAACGATACATTGTATCCTTTGTCACATAATTGACTGATGCTAAGTAGATTGTGTTTAAGACCTTCGACAAGCAACACATCAGAAATAGTAGTAGAGGAAGGATTACCTACACTACCTTTACCAAGTATTGCTCCACGGTTGTTATCACCATAAGTTACATATCCCTTCTTCTTAGCCACAAGGTCGATGAATAGAGATATGTCACCTGACATGTGCCTTGAGCATCCACTATCGAGAAACCATCTTCTCTCGGTAGTCTCGAGGCATTGTACCTGTGACAAGATAATTAACAAGAGAAGGTACCCAATGGCTTATTGGGTCCTGAGTGGTGAGGAACAAAATGGTTGCATTTGGGCATCCATTGATAAATGCCTTTAGGAACCAAAAATCTCCTAAATCTACATTTAGCAATGGAATGGCCTTTCTTGCAACAATAAAGACAAGAGAACTTTTCATTTTGATTACTTTTGCTATCTTCATTTTTTATAACATATTTGTATTTTTGATATGGATTAACCATACTTTTTCGAAAATTAGATTTATCAATAGCAAATGTAATCTTGGGCTCAAGAGCCTTGTCAAGTTTGGCTTTTAGGTTCCTTACTTCACCTTGCCAAATGTAACAAGTATCACACCCAAAGTTCATCATTCTACTTTTAAGGTCCTCATAACTTGTTTTTGTGCTTTCCACTATAGAAGCCTTAAGTGCCTCAAGTTTCCTTTCGGATTCGTGAATTTTTTGTTCTAAATGAGAAAAAAATTTCTTATTTGAGGCAAGCCTTTTAAAGGCCTCTTTCGCTTCATAGTGTAAAGTGTCAAAAGCAGTTTGCAATTCATGATGAGACATACCAGAGGAATTTTCATATTTAGCATGTCGTACCTGTTTCTTCTTGTTCTTTTGATGAGCAGAGAGACATAGATTTGCATTTTCATCTTCATCACTAGAGCTTTCATCATCGGAGGAGTCGCTATCGCTTTCCCAAGCTATGTATGCCCTCCTTGGCTTTGATGGTTTCTTATGTGATTTGTATGAGTCTTTTTCTTTTGTCTTTTTGTTCATCGGACATTCTGGTTTGTAGTGACCCGGCTTTCCACACTTATAGCACGACCCTCTAGTTGTTTTTCCTTTTGAGTCATCATTTTTAGAGAACCTAGATTGCTTCCGGAAGTTTACTAAGTTCTTCTCGGAATGTTGGATGCCGTTCTTTCTCACGTAACGGTTGTAGCGTTTGACGAACAACCCCGAATCTTCACTCTTGTCCTCTTCTTCTTCGTCACTCGATGAATAATCACTTTGCTCTTTTGCTTGAGACTTTGAGGAGGAAGTCTTTAGAGCTATTGATTTCTTTTCACTCACCTTAGCTTTGTCTTTCTTTTCTTTCCTTTCGTGTTGTTCCAAGCTTAAGAGAACTTGTTCGTGCTCTTGTAGTTTACCGAACAATGTTGTCAAGTCCAATGTGGTAAGATCATTTGCCTCTTTGATGGCGGTCACTTTCGGCTGCCATTCCCTGTTAAGACATCTTAAGATCTTATTAGTAGCAACATCATTGGAAATAGGTTTACCTAGTGAATGTAATCGATTGATTAGATGAGTGAATCTCTTTTGCATGCCGGCAATGGTTTCCCCTTGCTCCATGAAAAAGAGATCAAACTCTTGTGTTAGTGTATTGATTCTAGCCAATTTAACATCATTCGTCCCCTCATGGGCAATTTGAAGTGAATCCCACATCGCCTTAGCAGTAGGACAATGGGATACTGTTCGCTGTGAATTTTGGCGAACAACCTCTGGTTTACCAAAACTTGTAGAATTGGGTTACTTGCAGGATCAACCACACAAATCCTAGGACATGTGCAGATCTATATGGTCTTGAAGATGTCTAGAATCACTTTCATATATTTCATTTTTGTTCTCTAAGTGGTTTTACGTCGAAATATGTTGATTAAAACGTCAAGTAGATGTAAATTTAACAAGATAAAGTAAATGGCGGAAAATAACTGACGAAATGTAAAGTGTCGAAAAAGAGAAAGTGCAGAAAGATAAACTACTGGAAAACATAAAAGAGATTCGTAAAGAACTTTAAACTTTATAAAATAAACTTTGAAGGAATTGGTGTTTGTTTACACATACATTTTCCAAATATGACTCTTTTCTCTCACACGGGTACTTTGAGTGTTTTCAGGAATTTTTGTATAAGTAATTCTTCACACACTTTTCTGATAACAACTACCCTATTTATATACAAATAACATAACTGTCACTAACGGTTAAATCCTAAAACTGTGACGAACGGCTTTCATCTTTTCGCCAGATGCTTCCACGCGTCTTCTGTCAAACGTCACAACTCTTTAAATTCAAATTTACACTTTAAGTCGAAATGACGTCTTCCTTCAGGCTTTTTTGTCGAATTATCAATATACTGCAATGTTCTCCATGTCTTGTCAAAGTACTTTTCTAGCTGCAAATATCTTGTCGAAATATCAAAGCTTCCATTTTGTCGAAGTGTCGAGCCACACTTATCAACCGAATCGTTTTATCCCATGTCATCATTTGTCGAAACAGTCATTTTGTACACCAAATCTCATGGCGTCGAAAACGCACGTATACAAATTGCCCCCCAGCAAAGACGTTTCGACTGTTGTTCTGGAGAAACAGTCATTTGTTGTCAACCAGTGTTTTGATGCCATGTCATTTTAATCTTCATTAAATGCAAGTCTGATAATCTCAATTCCCAATGCAGGTTCATCATTACACTTTTTCACAATGTCACGTCTAACCCACGTTCACAGCCTACTTCCATCATTTCCTCACATCATGGTCTCTTTTCAACTTCCACCTCTTTATCATTCCCATCAGAAATGGCCACGTGTCCCACTAACACCATTACCATCTAAAACGTTTCAACATCTTCTTCCTATAAATACCCATAAACCTTTTCTTTAAACCCTTTTCCGTTTCAGATTTCCTTTCCTCATACCCATTTCTCAAGCTTTTCACATTTTCTGAGAAATCTTCTTAAGTTCTTCTAGCAATGGCGCCTCAAAAACCCTCAAGCAGTAAACATTCCAAGAAGAAACAAGACTCAACTTTTCCTCCTGTGCATGATTTAAAAGGGCCAATGACCATTGGGAATCAACAGTATATTCCGGAACCTCCAAATGAGAAAGAAAAAAACTGCATCTATAAATCTCAGGTACTGATCCCTGTTCTTATTTCTGGAAATTATCACGCTATGTTAGGTCCCCTTCCAAATCCAGAGATTAAACCAGAGCGTTTAAGAGAATTTTTTCCATCTTACTTTCACACAAAACCCATAGGTGCTGGAAGAAAACCTCAGCCTAAAGAGAAAGTTGTAGAACAAAAAGATGCATCGAGTTCGACGGATATTGGAGAGTTGGACTTAGCCTATTTGAACTATCCCAGGATTTTTAGAACTTGCCCATGGTCGAAAGATCCTTCTGATTACGTATCTTGGTTAGATAAAATCGAAAAAGTTAAAGGGCCTTTTTGGAAAGAGGTAGGCATTTTCGACCTTATCCAGTTGTCGAGAGTAGGACCCAATATTTGTCCAAATATGCTTTTGGCTTCTCTCTACTTTTGGGATAGTACTTACAACACCTTTCACCTTCCTTGTGGGATGGTTACGCCTACCCTTTTCGACGCAGCAGCCATTGTTGGTCTTCATCCCAATGGTATAGATTTCGACCCTACTGTCTTAAATGAAGATACCATTGCTTTCGAGACTAGCCTTGCACCCTACTCCTTATTCATGTCCTATTATCACGATAAGAGTACTGCTGAAGTTTTAGATGTCGAACATATAGCTTTTCTAACACTGTGGCTATCCAAATATGTGTTCTGCTCTCGCTCTCTTCAAGTTGCCAAGAGATTTATCACCATAGCCAATCAGCTTCATGCAGGCACGAAACTATGCTTGAGCGAAATGATTCTGGCGAACCTTTATGAATCTCTGAGTGAGAGCGTACATTTTTTAAAAAACACCAAAACCCAAGGGAAGATCAACTTATCAGGACCTTTCTGGCTCTTGCAATTATGGCTCAATGCCACGTTTGAAGCCAATCTTCCTGTAGCACCAGAAATAGATGAAGAAGAAGTACAGAATAGGACTGTCGAATGGCCAAGATTAGTGCTAATAACGCCAACTGATGAAGGAATCAGCCTTCGACAAGCTTTTAAAAGCTATGTTATGATGTTTGCTAAAAGTCATCAATTTACTTCGACCATGGCACCTTTTGCTGATAGAAAAATCGGACCTAAGTGGTTTACCCAACAACTGCCCTTGGAGATGCAAAAGGACGAAAATACATTTCTGAATGTTTGGGAATCGTTCTTAACCCCTAGGCTCCTTTTTTCTTATCGTAACACCACTAAAAACCAAATTGCTTTGATAGTTTATCAACCCAACCTTGTTTCTAGACAGTTTGGTCTGATCCAAATCAAACCTCAACCTATATTCCCCAAAAAGGGGTCCATCATCTTTTATAACTCCCTTCACACTGAAGACGAAGGCAAAGAGCTGTCGAAGAAACTAGCTGATGATTCTCTCGACATTCGACCAGTTATTTTTCGACCATCATTCTTATGCACTCCTGAGTTTGATGAATGGTGGAAGGATTATTATTCCAACAAATTTTTCGACGTAGCTGCTTTTGCTACACATTTGACAAATGCTTTCGCTTTTGTGCAGGATCGGACCAAAAAAGGTATTCAACGACATATTAAGGAAATACAGAAATTTCAAAAATATTTTGAAACTGCGTATAGACCTGATGATCTTAGTCGAACCATATGCGAAGCAGCGGCCGAATTAAAACGTAAATTGACGGAGAAGTTTGAAAAACTGTCATTGCCTTCCAATCTTTCACCAGAGGCGCGCTATGACCTTGCTTTCAGTTGTCATCCACCAAAGTTTCCTCCTTTGCCAACTGCTGACTTTGGGGTGGCGTTTAGTTTTCCGCTTCCAGACTGGTTCCTTTGTGGGGATTTTATGAAAATTCTTCGTCAAAAGTATCAAAAACCTGCTGAGCGTGTGGTTCCGACTAAGTATCATCTGGGCGAATATCCAGGACACCTTCATATTGGAATAGAACACGTTCGCGTGGAAGATCCCATTCTTGAAGGTGTTCACAGAAAAACATGATTTTTCCTTCTGTTATTCTAACTGTCTTATCATGTCTCTCTTATATTTGTTTCTGAATTTTCTTTCTTTCCTTAGCCGTGAAGATCCCTGCTAAGAAAGCTGTTGTCGAAGCGACGCCCAGTACTGCTAAGAAGCCTTCGACAAAGGTACAAAACTTCTCTTCTTATTATTCATCTTCCCTTTTTCAAAACTAACTGGCTTTGGCCTGCATGACTAGGTAAGTCGAAAACCCCCAACAATCCAAAAGAGAAAGAGTGAAGAGGAGAAAGAAGAGGCTAAAGTCCCCAGTGAAGAGTCTGGTGACGAATCTCCAGAGTTAATCCCTCTCCCTCAGAAGAAGAAGAAACTCACGAAGGTCTCTTCCCAAAGATCTATCATTAAATCAACTAGGAAGGATTCTGCCAGTACCCCCCCTGCTAAACATCAGTCGAAAGATACGGAGAGTGGGAAATCCAGCTTTAATACTGAGATTCCTGAGGTAATTTTTTATTTCGACAACATACATTCGCCTTTTCTGCATCTTTTTCTTCTAAATCTTAGAATTATTTTCAGGAACAAGTGGCTGTCGAAAGAACGTCTGAAAAAATTCGGGAGGAAACAACTCCAGAAGAAGATATCCCCACAAGTGATCATGACATGCAAACTGTAGCAGAATTCGACACTACAGTGGGTGAAGCTTCTGAAGATGAATCTCCTCCTCATCCAGGATTAAATGTTGCACCTCAGGGTGATGACATTGATATGGAGGTTGTGGTCGAAGATGATCCTGAAGATGGAGCTGCCAGAGATGGGGACAACCAGTTGAAACAAACAGAGGTTGAGCATGCTTCGACACGAAACACTCCACCTGCTCCTGACCGGGCCCAAGGGAGTAGCAAATCAACTGGTTCGACCAGTTTCTCTCGCGAGGAACTTGAAAATCTCAAGGTGCAAAGACCTTTGGAGTATCTGAAAGCCATGCTTAGCACCCGTTTCAATTTCCAGGATTCTTCGCAGAGTAGTTCGACCACTTCTGGGGCAACTTCTGAAGCACCATCACTTGGCAACATCTTGACCAAAATCAAAACGAAAATCCTTGATGTCGATTTGTTTAAAGTCTTGGAAGAAAATTCCCTTGCTCAAATTGATCTTAAGAAAATTTTGAAGCAAGTGAATGTCCTGGAAGCTTCTTCTGAGATTGGAAGTTTTGTGATGGAGCTGATGACTCTCATTGACTTGGCCACTGCAGATCTCCATCGTCAAAGAGATCTCACCAATCAGATCTCCTCCAAGTCTGAAACTCAAACTGCTGAATGGGATGCCGTTTCGACTTCGACTGACAAAGTTTCAAAATTGCAAAAGCTCTCTGAAACTTATGTCAAAGAAGTTGCTGCTTGTGATGACAATATCCAAAAATGGAAAACACAGATGGCAGCACTTCAAGAAAAGATCTCTCAAGAGGAGAAACGTAAGGCATCCATACAGCAACCCAAGCAGAGCGAGATTGACGAAGAATTGAGGGTGGGTATTCGACATGCAGAGAAAGCCCAGCAACTTAGTCAGGAGATTGAGACTCTCTCCACTCACAAGAGTCTTTGTGATCATCGACTCCAGTTTCAGAGGCAGAAATTCGCCACTTTGAAGGATACTTTTGCCAATTTTAATTTATAGTCGAATTTATTTAGCAACTCTCAGCCCTTTGAGGCTTTCTTTGTAATAACTTTTGAATGCCCTTTTTATTTGGCCCATCTTATCACAATTATGTTTGCACTTATTCTGTTACTACTTTTACTTCCTGCAATATAGGCTTATACTTTTTCAAATACTTGCCATTTATTCTTAGGATTCTCTTATCCTTCTCTATTTCTTCTATTTCGTACGCGCCGTTTGAAAATGTTCTCAAAACCCGGAAAGGTCCCTCCCATTTAGGAGACCACTTTCCCATTAATTTATCCTTTCGATCCATAGGAAGGATTACTTTCCACACAAGGTCACCTATTAAGAAAGTCTTGAATCTTACTCTCTTGTTGTAAAACCTTTCGACTCTCTTCTTTTGTCTTCTTATTAGGTCTAGCGCGCGCAGCCTTTCCTCGTCTAAATCAACTAGTTCGTCCATCATCATACTCCAATATGTATCTGATGGGATTTCATGATGCCTTTGCACTCTAACTGACTGCAGATATATTTCGACTGGCAAAACTGCATCATGTCCGTAAGTCAACTTGAATGGAGTCGAATTCGTTGCCTCTTTGGGGGACGTGCGACAAGCCCACAAGGCTTGATCCAAAGTCTTATGCCAATTTCTAGGTTTTTTCCCCACATGCTTCTTAATCAAGTTTATCACTACCTTGTTGGCTGCTTCAACTTGCCCATTTGCTTGAGCGTAGTAAGGTGTCGAAGTAAGGAGCTTAAAACCTGTTTCTTGCGCAAATTTCTGCATGTTTTTACCGGTGAACACAGATCCTTGATCTGTTGTTATTGTCTCAGGTATCCCAAATCTGTAAATTATGTATTTTTGGATAAAGTCTATGACTGCTTCTTGATCCACATTCGCCAATGGTATAGCTTCAGTCCATTTTGTGAAATAGTCTATCCCAACCAAAATGTACCTTTGTCCTTTTGAGGAAGCTGGTCGAATTTCCCCGATCAAGTCCAACGCCCATCCTCTGAATGGCCAAGGTTTTATAATTGAGTGCAACTCACTTGCAGGGACGTGGGGTATGCCTGCATGTACTTGACATTCCTGACAGCCTTTTGCGAATTCGACACAGTCTTTCAGCATTGTTGGCCAATACATTCCTTGTCGAAATAATAGCCACTTCATTTTGTGACCTGCTTGGTGTGCGCCACACGCTCCACTGTGTACATTCGACAAGGCTATGTAGGCTTCGTCTTCACTCAGGCATTTCAACAAAACTCCTTCTGCAGTCTTTTTGAATAATTCATTTCCCAAAAGTACGTAACTCAAAGCTCTGTATTTTATCTTTCTTTCTGCTTTCTGATTTGGGTCTTGTAGATAATCCTTGACAGGCTTTCTCCAGTCTGTTATTCCTGAATCATCTATGTTGAATATCTCAAAGTTTTCTTCGTCACCGTATCCTAATCTTATTGACTCTAGATCTGATGGAGACAACTTGGTGGATACGACTCTTCTTCTGACTTCAATGGCTTCTTCTAACTTTTCCTTCGACACTTTGTATCCGGATGCTAGTTGGGCAAGATCGTTTGCTTCTTGATTCTCCAACCTGGGAATGTGCCTGAAGACGACATTGTCGAACTCTTTGAGAAGTCTATTGGCTATTACAAAGTACATGATTAAATTTTCTTTCACGCACTTATACTCTTTCGTCAACTGCTTTATCACCAGTTCGGAATCACCCATTATTTCGACTCTCGTTGCCCCCAATTTCAACAAGATTTCAAGTCCAGCGATCAAAGCTTCATATTCTGCTTCATTGTTTGAACACAGACTTTCCACTTTGTACTTGAATTTTGTTGGAATTCTGTCGGGAGAAATAATCAACATCCCAACGCCAGTTCCATTTTTATGACTGGAACCGTCGAAGTACAGTTTCCAAGGTTCTAATTCGACGTACTCCACATCTTCGTTTATAGAATGGTCGGCTATGAAATCAGCGACCACTTGTCCTTTCACCGCTTTTAAAGGCAGATATTTCAAAGAGTATTCTGTTAAAGCTAAAGCCCACTTTCCAATTCGACTATGTAAAATAGATTTAGATAACATATACTTTATTACGTCGAAATGGGAAGAAATATATACATCGACAGGTTTTATATAATGCTTCAATTTCATACAAGATAAATATACACATAGGCATAGCTTTTCTATAATGCTATATCTAGTTTCGGCATCATTTAGGACTCTACTGAGATAATAGATGGCTCTTTCGACGCCATTCTCGTCTTCTTGACACAACATACTTCCTAATGTTTTGTCTGACGCCGAAATATACAATCTCATATTTCTTTTTCTGCAAGGAGACATCAGGATTGGGGGACTAGCCAGGTACTCCTTGATTTTGTCGAAAGCCGCTTGCTGTTCTTGCCCCCATGCGAAGTCTTCCTTCTTTAGTCGAAGCAGAGGAGAGAAAGCTTGTGTCTTCCCACTGAGGTTGGAGATGAATCTTCTGAGAAAGTTGATTTTCCCTAGCAGAGACTGCAACCCCTTTTTGGTTGATGGCGCTTTCGCTTCCATTATGGCCTTGGCTTTATTTTCGTTTATTTCGATCCCCTTCTTATGGACCACAAAGCCTAAGAAATCACCCGCCTGCACACCAAAAGCACATTTAAGTGGGTTCATTTTCAAACCAAACTTCCTCATCCTTTCAAAGGATTGTCGAAGATGATCTATATGATTTTTTCCTGAAACAGACTTAATCACAATGTCGTCAATATACACTTGCATGAAAGTTTCGATGAAGTCATGAAAGATGGAATTCATGGCGCGTTGGTAAGTCGCTCCAGCGTTCTTTAAACCAAAAGGCATTACTACCCATTCGTACGTTCCTATGGCTCCAGGACAACGGAAAGCCGTCTTAGGAACATCTTCTTCAGCGATAAAAATTTGGTTATAGCCAGAGTATCCGTCTAACATACTTAAGTACTCATGGCCGGCTGCAGAATCTATGAGCATTTCTGCCACTGGCATAGGATATTCATCCTTTGGGGTAGCCGAGTTTAAGTCTCGAAAATCAATGCATACCCTAAGCTTGCCATTTTTCTTAATTACTGGAACAATATTTGCAATCCATTCGACATACCTGGTTGTGCGGATGAACTTGCATCTTAGAAGTCTTTCGACCTCTTCTTTTATTTTCGACAGGATTTCTGGTGCGAAGCGTCTCGGAGTCTGCTTTACTGGCTTCTTTCCTTCCATTATTGGCAACTGCATTTCGACCAGATTTCTGTCAAGACCAGGCATTTCGTCATAATCCCATGCGAAGCAGTCTTTGAACTCTTTCAGCAACTGGACTATTTCGACCTTGAACTGGGGGTCCATTTTTGCGCTTATGTACGTTGGTCTATGTTCTGCCCCCACTCCTAAGTTTATTTCTTCTAAAGGATCCTGCGCCACCATCTTCTCGTTAGTTGACACTGGATCTTTTTCGAACCCCAGAGGTTCGTCGTCGTAAATGGCGTCAAGCTTTTGGTGTTGCCATCCGCCCATTTGGTTGGTGACATGATCTTCCGCAACGTCTTCTTGGGGACATTGTTTGTTGGAGTTCTCTTGGTTGGCTTCGACAGCCATATTTTTTACTTCAGCCTCAAGGGCCTCTTTTAATTTGTTTTCGGCTATGTAAGCCGTAATCTTTTCGATCGTTGATTGTTCACTCGTCATCGTCAAATTCACTACCCCATCCCGTCGGCGCTATATGAGTGGTTCCCCATATGTAAGTTTCGCCAATCACTTCTTTATCCCACTGGAAACCATGCGTTGGATGCAGGTACATGGAGCAATAGGCATTGTCTGTCGTCTTCAAGTCGAATTCTGCCGGGCTGCAGGGAGGTATATGAGCCAGGTTTTTGTCGAAGCTTTGGCTGTTGACATTGTTCACCTCGGTCATGAAGTAGCTTTGGTCAGCCTCGATGTTTTCGACGATTCCATCTGGCCTCCATATGGCTATCCGCTGGTGCATTGAAGAGGGTACAGCTCCTACGCCGTGAATCCACTCCCTACCAAGCAGCAGGTTGTAGTTGGCTTTCGAAGCGATGACTATGAACATTGTAGGCCTTGTTATGGTTCCTACAGTTAAGTTCACTTGGATGACTGTCGCATCGCGCGAAAAACCGGCGGGAAAAGAAGAAACAACAGAGCCGCCACCGTGCGTTATTTATCCCAAAAGAGGGAAAGGAAACGCTCGAAGTAAACCTAGGAAAGAACATGGTCTCGCGACCAAAGAGGATGGGTTCGGGAGTCGGTTATGCGAAGGGAAGGTGTTAGGCACCCTACGCATCCGTAGTACTCTACGGGATCCACGCACACTAGAAAGGAAAATGGTTGCTAACACTGCTCGAACACACGCACTGGCTGAAAGAAAGGAAAGAGACTGACTGAAACTGAACTCGGCAGGATGTCGCATCCTGGGCCTACTTAGTCTATCAGGCATAGACATCAGAGTCCAAGTAGTTCGGACTGGGGGAGACGACACATGCTCGCTAGGATATCGTATCCTATGCATACGTATCTTCTCGGACGAGAGAAGAATCAGAGCATTCGTAGCTCGGCTGACACGCACAAACAAACAAAACGAAAACACAGGCAAACGTGGAGCCTGAATGCCAATCGATGGACTTACATCAGCATCCGAACCTAAACAACACAACAGATAGATAGGGAGTCGGGGACTCAGCCTACAACTGTCAAACACAAGCAAACAGACAGCAAATGCTAAGGAGTACGAGGACTCGAGCCTAGCAAAGGTCAGACAACACGCACAAAAGAAAGAAAAGGCGCCCGGAGAGATCAGCTCAATCTCCTGCCTACATACTTCATCTGGTGTGAAGATCAGGGCGATGTAGTTCCCCTACGCAGGGAAAAGGATCTAGCCTAACCAGATAACAGAGGGAGACACAACTCTAGGGAGACTACGACTCGAGCCTAGATGTTGTCATGCAAAATCAACCCTAAGTTAAGGTTTCTAGCTAAATGGCACAAGGGCCAACCTATCCTGAACAGACACAGGAAAAAAAGCAAAGTCTCGATTGCAACTAGGGCAAGAGAAAGGGGATATCTCAATCACAACAGGGGTGAGAGAAAAGCATTAGATGTTAGTGGTTAGTCAAACTCGACAAGACATCGCATCTCGTGCCTACGTATCTCATCTGAACATGAGAATCAGAGTTGCCGTAGTTCGGCCGAACAGTTCTAAACATGGCTCACACAAGGGTTAAGCCACACAGACTTGACTTGCACAGGAAGCAAGTCAAGCACAAACCTATTGCACAAGGGCAAGCAAAACTAAAACCTAAAGAGGCAAACAAAGCAATCACAAACACATACAGCATAAAATAAACACACCAACAAGGGGGCTCAAACATCAAAGGTTAGGCACTAGGGCCAACTGGAATGGGGTAAGTGTGCTCTTAACCTTGCCATTGAGGGGCTAAGGTGAAGCAGATGAAAGGAGATGAGGGGTGTGCCTCATTGCTTCTATCCCTGGCCTGGGAGAGCATTTGACAAGAATGTGTGGGTTCAGAAAGGGGGAACCCTTCTACACATTTAAAACTGACTCAACTGTGCAATTGTACAAGATCTTGGGTTTTTATCTGAAGTGCGTCAACACAGTGGTGTGAGCAAAACAGAAGACACACTGAATAGTGGGGGATAGACTGCATATCCCTACCTTCCACCAATTGCCTCTTCACTTAGGAGGTCTTTGACTCTGTACAGGGACAAAGTAAACATACACAGGCATTGCCTCTTAAGGAGGACTTCAGACAGTTTGCCCGGTCAAATAACAGACCGGGTCTCCAGACTACATGAAGAAGAAGTATTTATACCTCAAAAGCAAATGCTAAAATAGCAAAGCAAGCAAGTTCAGAGAACTTAAGCAACTAAAGTACCTGAAAAAGTCAAAACAATCAGCAAACAATTCAAAAGTTTAAATCAAAAAGAAAGGATAGACAGTCAACCACAGAAGGTCAACTGTGCAAAGCAAGACTCAAGTTACATGAGTCACCTACAAAACAAAAGGTTAGCATGGGATAAACAAATCAAATTCAAACAAGTTTGAATGATCTTGGAAGCACTATGCTCAACCTGAAACAAATGAACTCAACATAAGTCCAAGGGACCACTAGGGCTAACCTAGGGTCAAACATGAAAGAAAAAGTCAAGGCAGCAAGGAAAAGTCAACTCAAAGTCAAAGTCAACCAATTAGAAAGCAATCACCATTGGGCCCACAATCATATCATGCATTATATACTTGAAATCAAAACAAGGCAAAGGAAAGCATACAAAAGTCAACAGAATGACTTGCATCAAAAGTCAACCTAAGCAATCTCAAAAAAATCATGAAATAAATCACACTCAATCCTAACATCTAAAATGGTATACATGTAAAATTTCATGGCATTTGGATGAGAGGAAGGCAGGCAAGTAAAATCATGAAGTCAAACCAAATTCAAGTAAGCATGGTGAAAGTCAACAAGCATAGGTCAACTTCAAAAAATCATATCAATTTGAAAACAGAAGAGAAATGAATGAGATTAACACCAATGCAAAGCTCAAAGAGTCTAGTTATCACATATGAAATTTCATGGATATACAATATGATTTGAGAATTTCACAAAGGATTTGGCAAGGCATAGCACAAAAAGTCAACAAATGACCAAGCATGGAAGAAAATTCACAATCAAATGGAAAACAGCAAGATTAATTCCAAGAAAATTCATACATCAACTAGACATACAAAGAGTGGTTCATGCAAAATTTGGGGTCAATTGGATGCAAGGAAGCATGTGAGCAAAATTTGTGAAAATATATGATCATGGTATGACACTCAATGCAATACACAATTTCGAAAATTCATAACTCTCAATCCACCAATGATAAATGCACAAAGTCTATATGGAAATGAAGGTCAAGGAGTCTATTTTCACCACAAAAAATCTCAAAGGCATTGGATATAACATGAATATTTCACAATTGAAATGGTAGGATGTATCATTTGAGCATACATGTTGGGAAAATATTTATCAATAAAAATCCAGCCAATGGAAAATTAATTAAAAATCATGATAAAATTCTAGACACATTCTTGAGTATGAGGAAAAAATTTCACAATTTTTGGATGAAAAATGAATTAGAAATTAATTGTTGAAGTTGGGTGAAATATTGAATGAAGTATGAATACAAGGCATGGCATATGGTCAAACATAAGTCAAAGGAATGGCATAAGCGTAATTTGGGACTCACTTACTCAAAACGACACAGTTTTGGCCTACACAACGAAATGTTGTGATTGGCCAGTTCCCAATGGAACAGTACACGGCCAATGGGGCTTCATGTTTTGGTTTTTTCATACAACAAACCCCTAGGGTTTCTAACAGCAGGCATGTTCAATTTTAGGCAACCATTAACATCAACCAAAATCCAAATGGAATGCATCAGCAGCATGATAATGAAAATAATGATATCACGCAACAAACAGCACACGGGCATGTGAACAGCTCCTGTTTTAACTGGAAAGTATTAAAGTTCAGCAGCATAGCTATAACATTCATCATCATCAAGCCAACAGAACAAACAACAGCATATAGACAGCATGGCATAGCAAGCAGTATTCCCTACAATATCATGCAGAAGAGCAACAACCAAAGGCATTCGAAATTCTGGGCAGGAAAGGTTTGAATCAACAGCATAAATTCATCCTCAGTCTACAGCATGGACAATCAGCATAGCATTCATGTGTTCATCAAGCATTGTCAATCGAAGTTCTAACATGGCAAACCACATGGCAGTTGAACAACATCATCATGTCACATTAACTAACAACAAAACAAACCAGATTATGAGAAAATCCTGGACAGGGAAGGTTTTGGGAAACAGCAGCATGATATCATCAACATCATAACATAAAATTTGAGCAAGCAGTCACAACAGCAGGGTTTAACTAGCATGGTTCATGTAATCAACATTGAGGTCATGGCAATTGAAATTCCAACAACACACAACTGACATGGCAATTGGTAATGCTCACAATGCAACCAAACAACAGCATACAACATGTTTCAAATCTGCAGCAGGGCAGTAACAGCATGGTTTCAGTATTTTCAACTTCCAAACAAAATTCGATCAGCACACAATCAACATGGTATTGGTTCAGGTAATATCATTCAGCAACTAATAAGCACGAGCATGGCAAATTTTTGGACAGGGTTATGTTTAAGCAGCAACAGCATTCATTTATCATCAAACCATAAGCAATAACATCAACAAACAAGTGTGACCATGGAACATCAACATTAAGCAGCATCGGCTAACATCAAAACAAACATCATTATGGAAAAATTTTGGAAAAGATGTCGGGTTTCAAACAGCCAAGGTTCATGCAAACAACATCAAATAAACCAGCTTCTATTAAACCACTACAACAGCATGGCATGTGCAACATTTGTTCATGGCTATGGCACTCATCATTCAACTTCATCAATGTCAAACCAAACAAAAATATGGAAACCAAATGGCAACACACATTCATGATGCTCATATAGCAAACAGCAAAACAACAACATGAGCTGGATTTCTGAAAAAAAAAGTAACAGGGTTTATCAGCAGGGTTTAGCAGTAGGGTTTATGGTGTCTTCAAGCAAGCATCAACAACATCAAACAACATGATTCAACCAAACATACAACAACATAAGCATAAATCATGAGATTGTTCTGGGCATATTAAGATAGCAAAACAGCAACAGCAGCATGTATGTTCATCATTCAACATGAAATTTCAAAGTGTCCAGGAATCCCTACCACTCATGCTAGTGTCATTAATCAACATTAAGCAACATAAATCCAACCAGCATAATGAGATTTACAATACACATATCATCATTTATGGAAATAAGGGATTGGAGAGTTTACTTGGATTTGGAGAAATTGGAGATGCAGTGCTGGTTTTGGTGTTGCAGCCTGATACAGCCCTTCCTTATGCTTTATGTCGATGGATGATGAAGCTTTTTAAGCTCAAGCATGCTTGGACACGAGTAAATCACAAACTGTCATGGCTGGTATCTTGGAAGAACAGAGTTTGATACTGTGATTTCAGTTAGGAAATGAAGTCCAAAAATGCTTCCAAATCATGTCCAAGTGAAGGAATAAAGAAGATTGTTCAAAGGTCTTTGGTGGTTTGTGCTGAAAAATCTCTTTGTGCAAAAATGCAAGATGTGAAGGTGAGAGTATTTTGTCTGTGGCTGCAATCCCTAGGGTTTTCAAATGTCAGAGAAATGCCCTTTTATACTTCTGTTTTTTATTGCTTAATCATATGCTAAGTTAATTTTGCTTAAAATGAGACATTTGCCATTTTGCTAATTATGGACAAGTGAATGATGGAGGGTGTAAACTTAGTCGAGCTGGGCCTTAAGACAGGCAGTAAATGACCCTGCCAAATGCTGTTTTGTGTGCTGCAGACCTGCTGTACTTGATTTGCTCAAATGGGGTTATTTGCATATTTCCAAATTTTGCATTTTAATCCCAAATGGTGGTGTAATGATGATATGGTTATGATTTAAGGTTTGAGACAAGTCACAAATGTAACATGGAACATTTCCCAATTGGCCAAATCAGGAAAAAGTCAAAAACTCAAAAAGTCAAAGTTTGGTCAAACTTTGAATTTAAATGAAAGAGGTCCAAAAATGCCATTTTGATTGGCAAGGTTTTAGGTCATGAAGTTTATATTTTTGGAAAGAGGATGTAAAATGTGGTTTGTAGGAAAAAACCCCACCAAATTTGGCCTTATGGTTTGGGAGATATGCTCAGTTGAAGTTCAAAAATTGATGAAAATGATTGGATCATATCTTGACAACCATACATGGGATTTGAGAGTTCTTGGACTTTTTGAAAATGGGAGAACAAGACCTTCAACTTTCATGTTGGGCAAAAATTCATTTGAAGCTTGTATCATGATGTAAGTTGAGGATCAAGAAGTTTCTATTTTTGGCAATTGAAATTACAGGTCCAGTTTCTATTTCTGGAAAATCTTCTGTTTGACTTGATTCTTCCATGATGTTGATTCCCATGACATATAAGGTCTACTAGGACATGAATAAGCTCCCTCAAACCATTTCCATCCATCAAATCCAAAGAATCAACCACAGTTGACCAATTTTGACTTTTTAGGGTTTTGGACTTGACTGTGCACCTCTGATGAATTCCAAACCCTAATTCCTGGAGATTTTGACTTCAAATGATGTCCCAAGACATATGAACTCTTGCTTATTGACCATGGTGCCCAAATTCCACAAGAATGGCCACCATCCACTGTTTTGATTTGACTGTTGATTATCTAGGGTTTTGGCCTGGCTATGCATGAACTGATGACCTCTGAGCCTTCCACCCTTGACTTGAACACTTCAAAAAGACCTCCAAGTCATGTGAACTTGTTGGGCAAACCCTAGGGCTTTGATTCCTTGAGAAACACCTTTGCTTGATTGGTGGACTGATCTCCTGATCAGTTTGACCTAATTCTTGCTTGCTTGCTCTTGAGGCAACTGAGGACAATGCAAATGCTATGCAATGTATCATGATATGCTATGACCTAATATGAAATGGTATGTACAATGATGGGTGCAAATTTGAGGTGCTACAGCTGCCCCTATTCAATCAGCTGGGAACCCGAACGGATGATAGCAATGGCTGTCAGACTTTCAGGGTAAACAGGGATTGAATACAAAAGAACCGTAGAAATTTGCACCAACTGGATATAATACAAGAATGTCTGTCAGGATCGACAAAGAAACAGTCTTGAGAGAAAAATCCGTCTGGAACGGAAAAAGAAATCGGCCTGAATACCGAAACAGAAACGTCGACCTGGATACCAAAATAAATGGTAACACAGGGATAACCATGGCTTGAGCGCCGCAAATATATCGACCTGATCGTCGAAAACTTCTTCGGTCTGAATACCGGAAGGTTGGCCTGAGTGCCAAAGCGTGAATTGGTTTGTGTTCCAAAACACTCAACATCCTGAAGAGGGCTAGAAAAGCAGTCTTGTTAAAGGATGGACATTCGATTTCACCAGAAATACGAATCTTACTCGGCTGGGGAGGACGACTTCGACCCAAGAGCGCATGAGACATATTATCTATAGCCGTCAGAACGTAGATAATAACCTCGCATGGAAGATTATCCATAACCGGGTTGTAGGTTGTTAGATGGATAAACGACCGAAAACATCCTGAAGAGAGCAAAGGCAAACTTGTTAAAGGATGAACATCCGATTCCAAAGGGAATACGAATCTTACTCTGCTGGTGATAACAATCGAAAGATTGACCAAAGAGCGCATGAGACATATTATCTATAGCCGTCAGAACGTAGATAATAACCTCGCATGGAAGATTATCCATAACCGGGTTGCAGGTTGTTAGATGGATAAACGACCGAAAACATCCTGAAGAGAGCAAAGGCAAACTTGTTAAAGGATGAACATCCGATTCCAAAGGGAATACGAATCTTACTCTGCTGGTGATAACAATCGAAAGATTGACCAAAGAGCGCATGAGACATATTATCTATAGCCGTCAGAACGTAGATAATAACCTCGCATGGAAGATTATCCATAACCGGGTTGTAGGTTGTTAAATGAATAATCGACCGAAAAGAAAGGCATCGGTACCAGGACTAGGTATGCAAAGATGACCAATCCAAAGAGGATAAAGTTGCTAACTCGGAGCAAGTATCCGAAAAGAAGGTGAAAACCCAATGGGGACAATACTGCTTGATCAAGGCAAGTATCCAAAGGGGGACAAGACCATTAATACCACAAAGAGGGGATTACATCTACCGGTTTGTAGGCAGAAAACCACGGAAAAAGTAACCAGTCATCATCGGGATGAGCACAAAGGGTTAACTCCACCAAGGGGAGAGTGTGGGATTTTACAACTACCAGCTAGTGGGTAGAAAACCACAAAGATAGGACTTACAGCTACCGGTTTGTAGGTAGAGGCCACGGAAAAAGTAACCAGTCATCATCGGGATGAGCACAAAGGGTTAACTCCACCAAGGGGAGAGCGTGGGATTTTACAACTACCAGCTAGTGGGTAGAAAACCACAAAGATAGGACTTACAGCTACCGGTTTGTAGGTAGAGGCCACTGGAAAAGTCTGCTGAGAGACAAAGTGAGAAAAAGGATTTACAACTACCGGGCAGTGGGTAGAAGACCGTAAAGATAGGACTTACAGCTACCGGTTTGTAGGTAGAAGCCCAAAATTCCGCTGAGGGTGAAATGAATGAGTGCCGGTTAGTAAGCGACTATTCATTTATGCCCCAGGGACGCACAAGAGACAGTCAACGGGTAGCCATTTAGGATCGATCCAAAAAGGCAGACTGAAACAAGACTCATCCTACTGAGGAAAGAACTCAATAGGGAAAAACCCATCCCGTGTAGGGAGGGAACGGAAGCAACCGTCATCCACGAGGATGTATCTCAGTGGGGAAATGGCAGGAAAGGATAAACACTTTCTGCTTAAGGGGTAGACTCTACATGGAGAGATCAGACACACCCATATCTGCTTAAGGAAAATCTACTGGAGAGATCTGTATCAACAAAAAGCAGGAGGTAACAATCAACAGATACCCGGCAACAGCTGCAACATGAGTATCCAAATGCTATGATTATGCATGTATGCATTATGCATGATGAATGTATGATGAATGTTGACAAACAGACATGCTCAACACGCAGGTCCGGGAATCAACCATCTGGAGAGAAGACCAAAGTCATCATCCTGCAGGGGAGGAAGAGCCACAAGAGGCTTCTGGAGGGATCGTCGGTCACAACCGGAGAACAGAGTTCAACATACAGGCGCACGAGCCACAACAACTTGTGCTGGAAATCAGGGATACCAAGAAGCAACCAGATTTCTGATGAGGATGGATAGGCATAGAGAAAGCTCATCATGCCAACAACTCCGCTCGGGGATCTATCTGAGAGAATGTCGGATTACTGGGACGTCAATCCACCGGATACTGAATCTTCAAAGAAAAGCACCCATGCTGGGGGGGAGATGAAGACTGCTCTGCTGGAGAGGCAAAAGTTGAAGTCTTTAGTAAACGCTCTGCTAGGGGAGCTGCCCCATAATAATGTCCGAAACAGCAAACTTGCTGGGGATGCCCCACGATAGGGCTCAAACAGCACTCTACTGGGGATGCCCCACAATAGAGCTAACAGGGATTTGGAGGAATAACCTGTACTGCCGGGAACATGAAGGTGAACAACTTCAACCAACACTGCATCGGGCAACTTCACTGAGGAGAGACCATACGAGGTTCTGCAGGACAAAGATACAGTCATGCTCGAGATACGAACAATTGTCTTACCTGTTGGTAATCATACCACCCTCGGGAGAGCGCTGTGGGTCTCCTAAGTGTCCTTCCATCATTGTGAACGTTCACTTTGCTTAAGAACAATTTTTTTGAAAAATTTGTTTATTTTGAAAACAATGATACTTTATCAATGAAAACATGCAAAACGTTTGTTGAGTTGAAACAAATAAGAGTGCAAATAATTGGGTAAAAGCTCAAATAGATGTAATGGAATGGTAGTCTGCAAAGGGCGAGACTCCATAGATTTGTACAAGTTTGAAATCGGTGATATATATTGGAGAGGGCTACATTGAACATAATGACCTTTCCTCTACCATTCTGAATTTTCGATGTATTCAAAGCTTCAGTCGACGACGAATCGAGAATCCCTGACGGATGACAGATGTACAGCACAGTCTTGTCAAGATGCAGTTACTTGCCAAATCCCTAATTTTTGCCTAGATTGCCCCAGTGTGAGGTGTTCAATCTAGCGGGATGAAAATTCTTTTTTTTTTTTTTTTTTTTTTAGTGTCTCTAACTTTTGCCTGGACCGCCCTTTCGGGTTTTCAATCCACCGAGACGCTCCTTTTTGCCTAAGTCGCCCTTTGGGGTGTTCGACTTAGCGAGCTTTTGCCTTTTTCTTGTTTAGGCGAAGTATTTCTTGATTGCATCAGAATTCACAGGACGAGTGAACTTCCATCCATTGTAGTAAGTGTCAAAGCGCCGCCTGAAAAGGCTCTCTTGAAAACGCATGGACGTTCATAATTTGTAGAGTTCACTTGCCCCTGGAATCGGGTATGAAAGACAAAACTTTCTTGAGCACAAGGTTCCTCGGAACACACGAGGCTTGATCTTATTGTTGAACGCTTACACTCTCTGCTGATATGACCGACCATGACACGTGGCAGTTGGTCTCTTCTTTTTTGATTGAAATCAGCATCAGCCAACTTGGGACTTTGAGGGTGCTATCTTTCTTTTGTTTTTCTTTTTTTTGATTTTGCTTTTGATTTTGCTTTCTTTTGATTTGGTTTTGCACCCTCCTCTTTCTTTTTTCCTTTTTTCTCTCTTTTTTTTTGATAAATGCCCCGGTTGGCATGTTCTGCTGATTCTCGAGATGCAGCTGAGTGATCTTCTTTTCTTGCTCAAGAAGTCGGGAAATCTTGTCAGGAATCCCTTCAACATCATCTTCGTCCGCTTCGAATACAGGGAATCCAAAATTGGGAGATGACGTCTGATCATTATGTTCAATGAGTTTGAGAAACAACCTGCATAAAGATGTTGATATGAGAAGCTCTTTGAAAAACAAACAAGACAATCGTTATGCAGATGAAAAGATTGCTTTTATTCTTGTTTTTAGGGTTTTTTGTGATCACCAATTTCATGCAAAAGTGAAAAGGGAAAATAAATGGAAAACAAATGTTTTAACATGAATTTATTTGAATGAAAATATCATTGCACAAAATGTTGCCAACAATGTCATCACTTCTCCTTTTGGCATGGGAGAAGGGTTTTTAAACAAAGTGATTATTATAGAGACTTATGAACAACTGTAGGAAAGCCCACAGTGACCCAATTGTGATAGATCCCATCGGGGATAACAACTGTCAATATCTCTTGCATCAGCAGCTTCTGCTTTACGAACAACCCTTCTGAGGAAAAGGTCGGCGCCAGCCCGGGACTTGTTGTCTTCAAACTTGACTAGCATTGGGACCTAAGTCCTCCAAGATCAGAATGCCTGACCTCACAAGGTCTTGAACCTTCATCTTCAGCTGGAAACAACTATCCACGTCATGACCAGGAGCACCCGAATGATACACACAATTCTGTTCAGGCCTATACCACCACCGAGGATTGACGGGTATGGGCGGCGGGTCTCTGGGAGTAATCAAGTTCCGCTCTATCAGAGTGGGATACAGTTCGGCGTAGGACATGGGGATTGGATCAAAAATGATCTTCTTCCTCTCATTACTTGTACCAGCTTGATTGTCAATGGGAGGCTGGTAAGCCTGCTGCTGAGGATGATGTTGCTGACGCTGATGCTGCTGAGCGGGTCTTCTCTGTTGCTGTTGAGTTTGAGTTGCTGGGATAGTCACAGCAGCAACTTGCCGATATGGTCCTCTATTTGCACTCCTTCGACGGTGCACGGCATTTGTCTCACCCTCTCTCCTTCTGGGTGCCCCAGAGGATGGCTTCTTAGAATCGGAAGAGTTTGAAGAGCCAGGATCTTGTATCCTTCCTGCTTTGATGAGGCTTTCAGTTCGTTCTCCACAGACGACAACATCTGAAAAGCTACTGAACGGGCAACTTCCCAAACGATCCATGAACACACCTTGCAGGGTTCCAATGAACATGTCAGTCAGTTCTCTCTCCAGCATAGGAGGTTGCACTCTGGCGGCTAGCTCACGCCACCTCTGGGCATACTCTTTGAAACTCTCCTTATCTTTCTGATACAAGCTCTGTAACTGAGTTCGGCTTGGCGCCATGTCCATGTTGTGCTTGTATTGCCTTAGGAAGGCCTCGCCCAAATCTTTCCAGCTTCTGACTGATTCTCGCTTCAGATCCATGTACCAGTCCAAAGATGCCCCAGATAGACTATCTTGGAAAAAGTACATCCACATTTTCTCATCGTCAGTGTAAGCAGAGATCTTCCTGAAGTAAGCCTGCACGTGGGTGCGAGGACAGGAAGTGCCATTGTACTTGTCGAAAGAAGGTGCTTTGAACTTGTACGGGATCTTCAACCCTTCCACCAGACCCATGTCAGTCACATCAAACCCAAGGGAGTTCTGGTATTCCATGGCTCGGATTTTCTCAGCGAGAGCATCCACTTTTCTGTCCCTCTCTTCGGTTTTCACAACATCATAGTCCTCACTGAGGAGAGTAAACGTGTCCTCTTGTTGGTTGACAAACGGAGCTTGATGACGAATCGGAGCCCGGGTAGCTCTGACATTGACCTCTGCAGCAAGAGGCTGTCCATTGATTCTTATACCCTCAAGTTCATCCCCGACGGCATAGTCGTTAGTGGGAGCGGCAACATTGATAGTCTCATGAGCGGGTGCAGCAGCAGGCGAAGCACGGTTGGATGTTGGAATCACAACTTCCTGTCTCTGGGCTAAGGCACGCAGCTCCTCTTGCCCCTGAACGACCCCTTGCATCATTGTCATGAACTGGGCCATGTTTGCCCTCATCTCGGCCAGCTCTGTCTGAACCTGATCCATACCTCTCTGTTGATTGAGCCTGGTTGAAAACCGGTGTGGTCTTTGATCAGCTATCCTGCCTGACAAAGGGACCGGAGTGAGAAGACAGCACAAGAACACCTGTTATGCAAATGATATGAGTATGATGTTAAATGATGCGTATGATGCACATGATATGCTCATTTCTCAGGCATTCAAAGAGCCTGACCCATCCTCAAAAGATGGCAACCTGCAGCAACAAGAGAACAACAGATACAAGGAAAAAATGAACAACAGGGAAATGCTGATAGCCTTATATATACATAAGGGTAGAAAAGTCATACAACCAAGATCAGCAGAATATTCTCAAAGTACAAAGAAAAAGAATCCCATCCAACAAGCCTGGAGGTGATTCTCAACAAAAAATACAAACAAAGATACAGTCTACGGCAGACGGTCTTCTGGAATGAGGGTCTTCAGGTAATGACACTGGTCTATCAACAGTGAGCATTCTGAACAATCTGGTAGGGGAGTGATCTTCTCCTTCAATTGTCTTCTAAGTTCTAAGACTTCTCCTCCAAGATACTCCTCTGACTTCTGTCTCAACTCCATCTCTTTCTTCAACTGAGCGTCTTTGTCTTTGAGTTGCTTCTCCAAGTCTCTGATCTTCTTTTGGTAGTTGACTTCTGCTCTCTGCAGTCTCAGACATTCCCTATGCTCTGTATCCAACATAGATTCCATCTCCTCATATGACCTCTTTTTCCCCCTTGCTCTACCAGCATCCTCTCCTTGCACTTCCCTGAGTTGATGGGCCAAGTGCAGCTTATCAGCTTTAGCCTTGTACAGTTCCATCTGAGTGTCTTGCTCTTTTTCTCTCAGACGACGATTCTCCATCAATGCTTGCTTATAGTGCTCAGCAGGCACACTATCAGCAAGGATTAAGGGTGGTTGCTCTTGCAACGATTCCGTCCTATCGTAGGGTAACAGTAAAGTTTCCACTCTCTTTTTTACCCAATCAGTGTAATCGGGCATGGCTATGGCAAACTTCTTCCCTAAGACGGATCCATCCTTCACTCCAACATCTCTCCAGGCTTTCCCTATCTGCTCCAACTTAGCAGGGTCATCCTTCTTCTCAAAACAAAAACTCTCAGCTATCTCTGCTTCGAGCGGCCTTCTACACATGACAAACCCTAGCTGGCGAAGGGAGAGAACTGGGTTGTAGTTGATGCAACCCTTGGTCCCTACGAGTGGCACGTTCCGGAATTCACCACAGCTCATGATAACATCTTTAACATCCATCCGGTATGACTGCCACCTGATGTCGTAGGAAGTGAGCGACATGACCCTCTGAGTCCACTTCAAAGTACTCTGAGTCTCTACAAATGGTCCACCGGCTGGCAGAAGAGACATGAACCATTTATACAGGAGAGGTAAGCAGCATCTGATGGCTCCACCCTTACCATGCCTACTGTGGATGGCATAGTAAGTATCTGCTAGGAGGGTAGGGACTGGGTTCCCTCTGATGAAAATGCTGATGGCAGCATGGTCTATGAAGTTCGGCATACTAGGAAACAGGATGATCCCATAGATCATGGCAGCTAGCTGTGCGTGAAAAACTTCCCAATTCCCCTTATCTGCTTCATCTCTGGCTACCCTCAACAGAAATTTCAACGGTAGACCAACAACTTCCCCACAGGGCTTCCAATTCTTACCAACCTCCTCAACACTCAACCGGAGAGCTCTGGCAATCAATCTGAAGTCGACCTCCTTGGGGGCGTCCAAGAAGGGAATCTGATGCTGAACAGGGATACTCAACAGGATGGAATACTCTTCGAGAGTAGGTGCAAGCTGGTAATCCTGGAATGTGAAGCATCTGAGCTCTGGATCATAGAACTGAAGTAGTGTCTGTAGAGGTACTGGATCCACTATCGTCTTCAATACTGTCAAGATATCTCCATACCGCCCAACGAAACTCTTCAGTCGATCGTCTGTCACGAGGCTACCCAACTCTACTAGTGGAGTCAATGGCTCGCGGTGGAAACTGTAGGAACAGGTCTTCCGCTTCAACTCGGGAACTGTTGCCATCTCTATCAGTAGACAAGCTCGGGAATGTACCTGAGAAATGATATGCATGCAGAGATTAGTTTCTTTTTTTTTTTTCTGATTTTTTTTTGATTGATTTTTTTGATTTTTTTTTTTTTTAATGCGTTTCTTTTGAAAAATAAATATGCTATGATGCACATGATGCAGACACGGCTGGCTGATTGTGCAAACTCTGATACTAAGTCGAAGCTTCAGTCGGAACTCGGAACTTAAATCCAACTTAAGGTCAAACTGATCACTGTTGTCTGAACACAAAGTCACCATCAGAACCAAAGTCACCAACGGTACCTGTAATGAATAACCCTTCCCCACTCACGGGTGTAGTCTAGGCCAGGGTAAAGCTGAGAGAAACGCAGCATAAATAACCTTTCGCAGAAATACTGTCATATACACACCGGAAGTATGTAACGACAGTACCCTACCAGGGTCTGAACTGCTCGTGATATCAATGTTCCGCTAAGTGGCGCCATACCACCCGCTTCCCATGAATCACTCTATTCCTAATCAACCTAGATTTTCACTCATGGTCTGGGTATTGGACCTTTTACCTCGACTGACTCCCCCCCACACAGAGAAAACAGACAGCCAGCCAGCAATGAATAATGAATATGAAATGCAAACATCAATGCACACAATCAATGCAAACAATAAATGTACATATATACAATGAATGCAATAAAATACAACAAGCAATAAAGCAACCAAAACCCTAATCCTAGAGAGCGCTAGGAGAGACTCGCTCAGGGAAGATGGACCAGCATAGGTCAACTTCTCTATCATCCCCAGTGGAGTCGCCAGCTGTCGCATCGCGCGAAAAACCGGCGGGAAAAGAAGAAACAACAGAGCCGCCACCGTGCGTTATTTATCCCAAAAGAGGGAAAGGAAACGCTCGAAGTAAACCTAGGAAAGAACATGGTCTCGCGACCAAAGAGGATGGGTTCGGGAGTCGGTTATGCGAAGGGAAGGTGTTAGGCACCCTACGCATCCGTAGTACTCTACGGGATCCACGCACACTAGAAAGGAAAATGGTTGCTAACACTGCTCGAACACACGCACTGGCTGAAAGAAAGGAAAGAGACTGACTGAAACTGAACTCGGCAGGATGTCGCATCCTGGGCCTACTTAGTCTATCAGGCATAGACATCAGAGTCCAAGTAGTTCGGACTGGGGGAGACGACACATGCTCGCTAGGATATCGTATCCTATGCATACGTATCTTCTCGGACGAGAGAAGAATCAGAGCATTCGTAGCTCGGCTGACACGCACAAACAAACAAAACGAAAACACAGGCAAACGTGGAGCCTGAATGCCAATCGATGGACTTACATCAGCATCCGAACCTAAACAACACAACAGATAGATAGGGAGTCGGGGACTCAGCCTACAACTGTCAAACACAAGCAAACAGACAGCAAATGCTAAGGAGTACGAGGACTCGAGCCTAGCAAAGGTCAGACAACACGCACAAAAGAAAGAAAAGGCGCCCGGAGAGATCAGCTCAATCTCCTGCCTACATACTTCATCTGGTGTGAAGATCAGGGCGATGTAGTTCCCCTACGCAGGGAAAAGGATCTAGCCTAACCAGATAACAGAGGGAGACACAACTCTAGGGAGACTACGACTCGAGCCTAGATGTTGTCATGCAAAATCAACCCTAAGTTAAGGTTTCTAGCTAAATGGCACAAGGGCCAACCTATCCTGAACAGACACAGGAAAAAAAGCAAAGTCTCGATTGCAACTAGGGCAAGAGAAAGGGGATATCTCAATCACAACAGGGGTGAGAGAAAAGCATTAGATGTTAGTGGTTAGTCAAACTCGACAAGACATCGCATCTCGTGCCTACGTATCTCATCTGAACATGAGAATCAGAGTTGCCGTAGTTCGGCCGAACAGTTCTAAACATGGCTCACACAAGGGTTAAGCCACACAGACTTGACTTGCACAGGAAGCAAGTCAAGCACAAACCTATTGCACAAGGGCAAGCAAAACTAAAACCTAAAGAGGCAAACAAAGCAATCACAAACACATACAGCATAAAATAAACACACCAACAAGGGGGCTCAAACATCAAAGGTTAGGCACTAGGGCCAACTGGAATGGGGTAAGTGTGCTCTTAACCTTGCCATTGAGGGGCTAAGGTGAAGCAGATGAAAGGAGATGAGGGGTGTGCCTCATTGCTTCTATCCCTGGCCTGGGAGAGCATTTGACAAGAATGTGTGGGTTCAGAAAGGGGGAACCCTTCCACACATTTAAAACTGACTCAACTGTGCAATTGTACAAGATCTTGGGTTTTTATCTGAAGTGCGTCAACACAGTGGTGTGAGCAAAACAGAAGACACACTGAATAGTGGGGGATAGACTGCATATCCCTACCTTCCACCAATTGCCTCTTCACTTAGGAGGTCTTTGACTCTGTACAGGGACAAAGTAAACATACACAGGCATTGCCTCTTAAGGAGGACTTCAGACAGTTTGCCCGGTCAAATAACAGACCGGGTCTCCAGACTACATGAAGAAGAAGTATTTATACCTCAAAAGCAAATGCTAAAATAGCAAAGCAAGCAAGTTTAGAGAACTTAAGCAACTAAAGTACCTGAAAAAGTCAAAACAATCAGCAAACAATTCAAAAGTTTAAATCAAAAAGAAAGGATAGACAGTCAACCACAGAAGGTCAACTGTGCAAAGCAAGACTCAAGTTACATGAGTCACCTACAAAACAAAAGGTTAGCATGGGATAAACAAATCAAATTCAAACAAGTTTGAATGATCTTGGAAGCACTATGCTCAACCTGAAACAAATGAACTCAACATAAGTCCAAGGGACCACTAGGGCTAACCTAGGGTCAAACATGAAAGAAAAAGTCAAGGCAGCAAGGAAAAGTCAACTCAAAGTCAAAGTCAACCAATTAGAAAGCAATCACCATTGGGCCCACAATCATATCATGCATTATATACTTGAAATCAAAACAAGGCAAAGGAAAGCATACAAAAGTCAACAGAATGACTTGCATCAAAAGTCAACCTAAGCAATCTCAAAAAAATCATGAAATAAATCACACTCAATCCTAACATCTAACATGGTATACATGTAAAATTTCATGGCATTTGGATGAGAGGAAGGCAGGCAAGTAAAATCATGAAGTCAAACCAAATTCAAGTAAGCATGGTGAAAGTCAACAAGCATAGGTCAACTTCAAAAAATCATATCAATTTGAAAACAGAAGAGAAATGAATGAGATTAACACCAATGCAAAGCTCAAAGAGTCTAGTTATCACATATGAAATTTCATGGATATACAATATGATTTGAGAATTTCACAAAGGATTTGGCAAGGCATAGCACAAAAAGTCAACAAATGACCAAGCATGGAAGAAAATTCACAATCAAATGGAAAACAGCAAGATTAATTCCAAGAAAATTCATACATCAACTAGACATACAAAGAGTGGTTCATGCAAAATTTGGGGTCAATTGGATGCAAGGAAGCATGTGAGCAAAATTTGTGAAAATATATGATCATGGTATGACACTCAATGCAATACACAATTTCGAAAATTCATAACTCTCAATCCACCAATGATAAATGCACAAAGTCTATATGGAAATGAAGGTCAAGGAGTCTATTTTCACCACAAAAAATCTCAAAGGCATTGGATATAACATGAATATTTCACAATTGAAATGGTAGGATGTATCATTTGAGCATACATGTTGGGAAAATATTTATCAATAAAAATCCAGCCAATGGAAAATTAATTAAAAATCATGATAAAATTCTAGACACATTCTTGAGTATGAGGAAAAAATTTCACAATTTTTGGATGAAAAATGAATTAGAAATTAATTGTTGAAGTTGGGTGAAATATTGAATGAAGTATGAATACAAGGCATGGCATATGGTCAAACATAAGTCAAAGGAATGGCATAAGCGTAATTTGGGACTCACTTACTCAAAACGACACAGTTTTGGCCTACACAACGAAATGTTGTGATTGGCCAGTTCCCAATGGAACAGTACACGGCCAATGGGGCTTCATGTTTTGGTTTTTTCATACAACAAACCCCTAGGGTTTCTAACAGCAGGCATGTTCAATTTTAGGCAACCATTAACATCAACCAAAATCCAAATGGAATGCATCAGCAGCATGATAATGAAAATAATGATATCACGCAACAAACACAACAACAACAAACAGCACACGGGCATGTGAACAGCTCCTGTTTTAACTGGAAAGTATTAAAGTTCAGCAGCATAGCTATAACATTCATCATCATCAAGCCAACAGAACAAACAACAGCATATAGACAGCATGGCATAGCAAGCAGTATTCCCTACAATATCATGCAGAAGAGCAACAACCAAAGGCATTCGAAATTCTGGGCAGGAAAGGTTTGAATCAACAGCATAAATTCATCCTCAGTCTACAGCATGGACAATCAGCATAGCATTCATGTGTTCATCAAGCATTGTCAATCGAAGTTCTAACATGGCAAACCACATGGCAGTTGAACAACATCATCATGTCACATTAACTAACAACAAAACAAACCAGATTATGAGAAAATCCTGGACAGGGAAGGTTTTGGGAAACAGCAGCATGATATCATCAACATCATAACATAAAATTTGAGCAAGCAGTCACAACAGCAGGGTTTAACTAGCATGGTTCATGTAATCAACATTGAGGTCATGGCAATTGAAATTCCAACAACACACAACTGACATGGCAATTGGTAATGCTCACAATGCAACCAAACAACAGCATACAACATGTTTCAAATCTGCAGCAGGGCAGTAACAGCATGGTTTCAGTATTTTCAACTTCCAAACAAAATTCGATCAGCACACAATCAACATGGTATTGGTTCAGGTAATATCATTCAGCAACTAATAAGCACGAGCATGGCAAATTTTTGGACAGGGTTATGTTTAAGCAGCAACAGCATTCATTTATCATCAAACCATAAGCAATAACATCAACAAACAAGTGTGACCATGGAACATCAACATTAAGCAGCATCGGCTAACATCAAAACAAACATCATTATGGAAAAATTTTGGAAAAGATGTCGGGTTTCAAACAGCCAAGGTTCATGCAAACAACATCAAATAAACCAGCTTCTATTAAACCACTACAACAGCATGGCATGTGCAACATTTGTTCATGGCTATGGCACTCATCATTCAACTTCATCAATGTCAAACCAAACAAAAATATGGAAACCAAATGGCAACACACATTCATGATGCTCATATAGCAAACAGCAAAACAACAACATGAGCTGGATTTCTGAAAAAAAAAGTAACAGGGTTTATCAGCAGGGTTTAGCAGTAGGGTTTATGGTGTCTTCAAGCAAGCATCAACAACATCAAACAACATGATTCAACCAAACATACAACAACATAAGCATAAATCATGAGATTGTTCTGGGCATATTAAGATAGCAAAACAGCAACAGCAGCATGTATGTTCATCATTCAACATGAAATTTCAAAGTGTCCAGGAATCCCTACCACTCATGCTAGTGTCATTAATCAACATTAAGCAACATAAATCCAACCAGCATAATGAGATTTACAATACACATATCATCATTTATGGAAATAAGGGATTGGAGAGTTTACTTGGATTTGGAGAAATTGGAGATGCAGTGCTGGTTTTGGTGTTGCAGCCTGATACAGCCCTTCCTTATGCTTTATGTCGATGGATGATGAAGCTTTTTAAGCTCAAGCATGCTTGGACACGAGTAAATCACAAACTGTCATGGCTGGTATCTTGGAAGAACAGAGTTTGATACTGTGATTTCAGTTAGGAAATGAAGTCCAAAAATGCTTCCAAATCATGTCCAAGTGAAGGAATAAAGAAGATTGTTCAAAGGTCTTTGGTGGTTTGTGCTGAAAAATCTCTTTGTGCAAAAATGCAAGATGTGAAGGTGAGAGTATTTTGTCTGTGGCTGCAATCCCTAGGGTTTTCAAATGTCAGAGAAATGCCCTTTTATACTTCTGTTTTTTATTGCTTAATCATATGCTAAGTTAATTTTGCTTAAAATGAGACATTTGCCATTTTGCTAATTATGGACAAGTGAATGATGGAGGGTGTAAACTTAGTCGAGCTGGGCCTTAAGACAGGCAGTAAATGACCCTGCCAAATGCTGTTTTGTGTGCTGCAGACCTGCTGTACTTGATTTGCTCAAATGGGGTTATTTGCATATTTCCAAATTTTGCATTTTAATCCCAAATGGTGGTGTAATGATGATATGGTTATGATTTAAGGTTTGAGACAAGTCACAAATGTAACATGGAACATTTCCCAATTGGCCAAATCAGGAAAAAGTCAAAAACTCAAAAAGTCAAAGTTTGGTCAAACTTTGAATTTAAATGAAAGAGGTCCAAAAATGCCATTTTGATTGGCAAGGTTTTAGGTCATGAAGTTTATATTTTTGGAAAGAGGATGTAAAATGTGGTTTGTAGGAAAAAACCCCACCAAATTTGGCCTTATGGTTTGGGAGATATGCTCAGTTGAAGTTCAAAAATTGATGAAAATGATTGGATCATATCTTGACAACCATACATGGGATTTGAGAGTTCTTGGACTTTTTGAAAATGGGAGAACAAGACCTTCAACTTTCATGTTGGGCAAAAATTCATTTGAAGCTTGTATCATGATGTAAGTTGAGGATCAAGAAGTTTCTATTTTTGGCAATTGAAATTACAGGTCCAGTTTCTATTTCTGGAAAATCTTCTGTTTGACTTGATTCTTCCATGATGTTGATTCCCATGACATATAAGGTCTACTAGGACATGAATAAGCTCCCTCAAACCATTTCCATCCATCAAATCCAAAGAATCAACCACAGTTGACCAATTTTGACTTTTTAGGGTTTTGGACTTGACTGTGCACCTCTGATGAATTCCAAACCCTAATTCCTGGAGATTTTGACTTCAAATGATGTCCCAAGACATATGAACTCTTGCTTATTGACCATGGTGCCCAAATTCCACAAGAATGGCCACCATCCACTGTTTTGATTTGACTGTTGATTATCTAGGGTTTTGGCCTGGCTATGCATGAACTGATGACCTCTGAGCCTTCCACCCTTGACTTGAACACTTCAAAAAGACCTCCAAGTCATGTGAACTTGTTGGGCAAACCCTAGGGCTTTGATTCCTTGAGAAACACCTTTGCTTGATTGGTGGACTGATCTCCTGATCAGTTTGACCTAATTCTTGCTTGCTTGCTCTTGAGGCAACTGAGGACAATGCAAATGCTATGCAATGTATCATGATATGCTATGACCTAATATGAAATGGTATGTACAATGATGGGTGCAAATTTGAGGTGCTACAATGACTCCCATAGTTGTTCCTATCTTCCCTTCGTAATTCGACAGCACCATGTTGTGAGGCTTCGCGTCCGAGTCGTCTTTTCCAATCTTCTTCAGCATGTAGTGGGGCATCAAGTTCACTGCCGCTCCCCCATCCACCAGTATCTTATTCACACCGACATTTTCCACCTTTCCTTTTATAAACAGAGGTTTCAAATGCGCCTTCATGGAGTCGTCTGGTCTTTCGAAGAAAGCGTTCTGCTCTTCGACGCATCCGTTGTTCATCACGTAGTAGCAGACGGGCTTGTGTGCCATTGTTTCTTCCTCCATTTCGTCTCCTTCATCCTCGATCTCCATGACTCTATCATAGTCTCTAGGGAGCACAGAGACCACGTTGCAAATTACGTTGAAGGATGCTTCTGAGTCAGAGTTAAAACTGTCGGTTACTTCATCATCTTCCTGCATCTTCTCCTTCGACACCACCGATTCGACAACTCTGCTAGGATTGATCTGGAGGGGAGTCTCTTTCCTGCTCCTTATCTGACGATTGTTGCTAGATTCTGCTTCGTCTGGACCATTCATGTTCTTTTTTGCCATCTCTATTTCTGCCCTCTTCTGCCTTTGGAACCTCCTCCATTGGGATCTGGACATGGGATTTTTGCCTTTGTAATTCTCTGAAGGGTATGGTCTTGGCTTGTGTTTTTCCATTTCCTTCTTGCCTTCCATCGACGCGCCTCTCTGAACCTCAAACCTTCCCCATTTCTTCTGCCCCTGGGCGTCTCTAATGGGTTGAACCCATTTGTCGTCCGTTGCTTTGTCAGATGGTTTATAGGTGTTCTGGCGTCTCTCTCCGTGCCTCCACTGGTGGTGATCACTTCTCCTTGGGTCATATCTCACTGTTCCCCAATTCTCTTTCCTCTTGGTCTTATCCACCGCTTCCAGGTTGGTTGCTGCCTTCATGTCGAAGACTGCGCTGCAGCGTGGGCATAACATCACTTCGGTTTTCATCCTTTGGCATCTCTTGATAAATTCCATTAAGTTTTCCTCCTCTCTAGGGTACGCCAGCCTCTGGTCCTTCTGAGATATTTCCACCATATTTACCCCAACATTTCGTTCGTCGGCGATGCTTAATTCGTTCATCTTTCTAATGAGCCTCTCTTCTTCGCCTTCGACGCCTTTTGGGGTCTGGTCGAACTCTTTCTCTGGGCAGCAGCACCAAGATATGATCCTGGGACCATGTTTGCAACAGCATTTGTTCCAATTTCTTCTGGGGTCTTCCATTGTCCTACGCAGAATCCCACTGATCACAGGCTTCGAAGGACCGTTAGCGGCTTCCGCTTTGATTTTTTCGACTTCTTTACTGAAAGGCCCCATAGTGTTGACGCAGGTGGCGATATCACCTTTCTTCTTTTTGTTAGAATCAAGGCCTTCAGCAGCCTTGTTTTCAATCACGAGGTCTTCAGTAACCCTCTCTTTCGTATTAGGGGAATGCTTAATTTCGTCGACTGTTTCTTCATCGTTGTCTGAAGAAGCATCTCCCCAACCGCTTGGTCGGATTGTGTTGATGTCGATCTGGGAGCTTGCCGGCGCGTCGTACTTCACAAGATAATCGTATTTCCCACTTGGCTGACCCAAGCGGTCCCAATTCTCCTCTTGTCGAAACTCCACATTCTCGACAGCGTCGTCACCGTCCTTCTTATCGAAACCTTCAGTAGTTTCTATCCTTTTCTGGCTTGCGAGATCATCAGCAATCTCGACCATGTTGACATTTGCGTCGAAACTTCCAGGGGCTTCCACCATTTCCAAATTGCCATCAGGAGCAACTTCGGCTTCTACCATGTTCACGACGGATGGTTCAGCGTAGTGGGCTTCGACTGCTTGCATAGGATTCGAATCGATCTTCATTTGTTGTTTTGGTTTGTCACCAAACTTCAGCCTTCCGTCACGGATAGCATTTTGAACGAGATCCCTGAAAAGGAAACAACGAGACGTCTTATGGCCCAGAAAATTATGGTATTTACAAAAACCTCTCTTTTTCTGTTGTTCCATAGGCGGTTCTTTAGCGCCTGGTGGTTTTATTAACTGACCATCTTTAACCAACAGATCGAAGATTTCGTCACATTTGGTGATGTCGAACGTATAAGTCCTTTTGGGGAACTTATCGTTGGTTTCGACTGGGTTTCCGTTCGACGGAGTTAGTACTTTGCACGAATAAGGTGGCCCTTGCTTTAGTTCTGCTAGGTCAATCTCTTGTTCGTCGAAGCTACTTAGTTCGTTTTCGTCGAACTCATCATCTTGGCGAACCCCTACGTAGGCTACCCTTTCTTTTTTATTCTTATTTGCCCTGAATTTTTCGTCCCTTAACCTTTCGACCTGTCTCACTCTATCCGCTAATTGTGCCATATCCCTCAAATACTGGGTATCTAGTTTCTTCCTTATAGAATAGTCTAGTCCCCCTGCGGCCATTTCGACCAACTCATGTTCTGGCACTGGGGTGAAACATCTAACCTTTAGCAATCTGAACCTATTTAAATAATCATCTATCGGTTCGGAGTGTTTTCTCTTGACACTGGCTAATTCTTTCAGACTTATTTTTGTTTGTCCCATGTAGAATTGTTCATGGAACAACCTTTCTAATTGGGTCCACGTGTATACTGAGTTTGCAGGCAAAGATGTAAACCAAGTAAACGCGTTTTTTGTTAAGGAACTAGGGAAATATTTTATTTTCAGATTTTCATTACGGGCTATCTCCCCTGCCTCGATCCGATAACGTGCCACATGTTCTATAGTGGACTCACTAGTGTCCCCTGAGAACTTTGTGAACTTAGGGACTTTCCACCTTGGTGGCAGTTCTTCTTGCAGAATATATTCCGATAGTGGGGATGCGTAACTAGGCCTTTGTAAACCCATGTTCATCCCATTTTGTGCCATTATCGTTTCGACCATGGCTGCCAAATTGTTTTCGACAGGAGGATTATTATACCGTATCCGTTGTTGCAATACAGTATCCGTGTCCTGGCCTCTCTGGATTACTATCCTTCTAGGCTCTTGTGGAATGGGGATTTCGACACGAGGCTGTTCAACTACATCCTCTTGGTTTCTGACGTTTGTTTGAGGATTATCCAATGGTATCTGGTTTATCGTAGGCTCTTCCTGGACCGCTACCACTGGGTTATGAATCACTTGTTCTCTGTGTCGAGTTTGAGGGACCCCAAAGAAATCAGCAATGTGCGTCATCTGCGCTGCCAACACTTGGTTTGTTTGAGTGGTGTTTTGTATTAGTGGGTTAAACACCGCTCCCATTTGTTGCGTCAACATTTGGACCATATCATGATTACTCTCGTCCATCTGCTGTCTAATTACTTGCGCCGAATTATTCGTTATCGGCGGCACGTAAAGTGGTTGTTGATTTAGTCTACTCATGTTTCCACCATATCCTGAACCTTGTAAGGGTGAAGACACGTTGGCCATTGAATCCGAATATATTAACGGGGAATTGTGTAAATTTGCCATCACCGAAGTTGGCATTCCAAAGGGTTGTTCCCTACCAGGCGGAGGCAAAGTGAAATTTGTTAGAAAAGGCCTAGAAGTGTTCCCCACAGGAGGGGGTGTCCCAACGGGCATTTGTTGTGCCCTGAAGGACGAACTAGGCGCGTTTTGCGACATCGAAACCGCTGGTATCGACCCTGTTGACGAAGGCACAGCCTCTGACACAGGGACCGATCCTATATTGCCTTCTGTCGAAGGGACAGGGTTGGATACTGGGATGGATTCGTTTGGATTATTTGGCTGGTTCGCCATTTTCCTTACTCTTGTTCTTTTTAGGTATTTCTACTTCGGATACGGCTAATTTACCGCTTCTCAGTCTCATACAATGAAGAACAAATTTTGATTAGTGATTATCTAGATTTCTAGATTTTTTGCACTGTCCCACTGGGCGTGCCAATTTGTTCGCTGTGAATTTTGGCGAACAACCTCTGGTTTACCAAAACTTGTAGAATTGGGTTACTTGCAGGATCAACCACACAAATCCTAGGACATGTGCAGATCTAGATGGTCTTGAAGATGTCTAGAATCACTTTCATATATTTCATTTTTGTTCTCTAAGTGGTTTTACGTCGAAATATGTTGATTAAAACGTCAAGTAGATGTAAATTTAACAAGATAAAGTAAATGGCGGAAAATAACTGACGAAATGTAAAGTGTCGAAAAAGAGAAAATGCAGAAAGATAAACTACTGGAAAACATAAAAGAGATTCGTAAAGAACTTTAAACTTTATAAAATAAACTTTGAAGGAATTGGTGTTTGTTTACACATACATTTTCCAAATATGACTCTTTTCTCTCACACGGGTACTTTGAGTGTTTTCAGGAATTTTTGTATAAGTAATTCTTCACACACTTTTCTGATAACAACTACCCTATTTATATACAAATAACATAACTGTCACTAACGGTTAAATCCTAAAACTGTGACGAACGGCTTTCATCTTTTCGCCAGATGCTTCCACGCGTCTTCTGTCAAACGTCACAACTCTTTAAATTCAAATTTACACTTTAAGTCGAAATGACGTCTTCCTTCAGGCTTTTTTGTCGAATTATCAATATACTGCAATGTTCTCCATGTCTTGTCAAAGTACTTTTCTAGCTGCAAATATCTTGTCGAAATATCAAAGCTTCCATTTTGTCGAAGTGTCGAGCCACACTTATCAACCGAATCGTTTTATCCCATGTCATCATTTGTCGAAACAGTCATTTTGTACACCAAATCTCATGGCGTCGAAAACGCACGTATACAGATACACGATAGTATTCGTCTACACCTAATGAGGAGATTAGGATATTTTTGGCTTTCCAATCATAGTTGTATTTCTTTTCATCATCATCGGTCCATTGTGCTTCGGGCTTAGGCACTATTTCATTATTCTCATTGGTCATGGTTATTTCAATTGGACCATTGAGAATAACATTCCATATTTTTCTATCTATGGAATTTATGTGCACCCGCATACAGTCTTTCCAATAACTATAATTTTCACCATTGAAAACGGGAGCTCTATTGTAAGCCCCTTTAGGTTCGTTAGCCATTTTCTATCGATGTTGTATTTTGAAGCACGGAGTGAACCGGAGCTCTGATACCACTTGTTAGACTATGGCACGGATCTAGAAGGGGGGGTTGAATAGATCCCAATTAAAAACTTGAGTCGGCGCTACCAATTTGAAAGAAAATTGGTTTTGAAAAGTTGTTTTAAATGCGGAAGCGGCCGAGGAAAATTTTAGTCTAAAACGAACCGTTATTGGAAAACCGGATATGCGTTAAGCTAATGGATAAGTGATAAATTGAGATACAGGTCACTACACTAATTGCACAATCAATGATATAATTCACTTACTAGCAAGCCTAGTTCCAATGAATCAAAACACCAAATTAAACTGATGCAATCTTAAGACAACTTTGGCTTAAGCAAATTTACAAACACTTGGTGTGCATAAACACTCCAAGTGATATTTGAGTTGAGTAAGTAATTCAATTTAGCCTAGTACAATGTATTATTGTACTTAGTATTCAAACAGCAGTTTTAATCTCTTACTCAACTTATATCAACGTTTGGTAAAAATTGCTTAAACTAAAATCACTTAAATTTTAAGCTGAAAAACAGATTATGCAGAAAATTAAAGAAGACGCAGATTTGATGAGGCAGTTCCCCCGCCGTCCTCGCTTCGGGGTACGTCTGCCCTCAATTCTAAAAATAGAATTGAGATGATTAATTAGATATCACCTGTGAGATTTAATCGTTTTTACAAGGATTGCAAAGTATGTAAACAACAGAACTTCCAATGTGTTGAATGATACTTCTTATCCTTGCTCCTTGATTCAAGATGAATCAAGACCTTTGATCGTTGATGTTGGACCTCCGTTTCCTGCCACTCGTTGAGGAACCTTCCGTTCTTCAACCCCTTGGCCCGGCTGATCACGAACACGAACGAATCAAACCCGAATCCTTCACTACACAAACACCGAATCCGCTACTAGACTGATGAAGACTTTCTCTTATCAGTCACCTTCGCTCAGCTGAATGTTAATGAAGCAATTCGTCCAAAAACCCCCAAACACAAACCGGTATTGGAGGATAAAACCCTAATGGTTTTATTCAAGAAAGAACCTGCCAAGACTTCAACTCGAACCCGATTCTCCAATCGTAGCTACGAACCTTATCACCTTCAATCTATCACGAATCACATCAAAAGTTATTGTGTGCAGTTGATGTATTGTGAACTGTTGAAGATGAAGATGATGAATCTTTGACACCTTTTTCACTCTTTCTTGTTTCCTTGAACACTTGAATACAAATTGACAAATGTTAGTTAATAGAAGTGTTTTGACTTCTATATATAGTAACAGACAAAACCAAACAAACATAACAGAATTTTAAACAATTGAAATAACTCAGAAAACTGAGTTGGCGCGCGAACGGTCGACCATAGGTCGGCGTGCGCTGACCCGTGGGGCATGCGCCGACCCTTATGGTCGACTCAAACATTTCATGCGCTGACCCGTGGATAGCATCATTATGCCATGCGCTGACGTGTGATCGACTCAAGGGGTTTATGCGCCGACCCGTGAGCTATGCGCCGACCCTATGGTCGACGCAAGCAGTTTTGCGCTGACCATCCTCCAGTTTGGGCTGAGCTTTGCGCTGACCCGTGAGCTTTGAGCTGACCCCTATGGTCGACTCAAAGCTTTCAAATCTGCAAAAAATTGTGATTTGTGATTTTCATGCATTTAGTCATGATCACACTTTGTCTACATGTTTTTAATGATTATGGTAGATTTAGAGGAACGTAAAAAAGGATATGGTGGGTAATGTGTTGCATTTGTTTGTAGACGTGCATGATGGTCTTTTGTCATCATCGAAACTTGATATCGTATGTTGTATGACACTTTGTCTTTACACCTCCTACCTTGCAGGATTTACTCTGTGAGCGTGATGCTGTTTTAGCTCAACTGAAAGCCAATCTGGCTAAGGCTCAAAACCATATGAAAAAATTTTCTGATAAACAGCGTCGCTTCGTCGAATTTGCAGTAGGTGACAAGGTTTTAGTCAAGCTTCAACCTTACTGTCAAGTTTCTGTTGCCTTGCGCAAGAATCAAAAGCTTGGTCTTCGCTACTTTGGGCCTTTCAAAGTGTTATCGCGTGTCGGGACAGTGGCTTACAAACTAGCATTGCCTCCAATGGCAAAAATCCACCCCGTGTTTCATGTATCTCTTCTCAAACCGTGCCAGGGGCCTCACTTCACACCCTATATGCCCTTGCCATTGATTACCACATCTCACGGTCCTCTAATCATGCCTCAACGTATTCTGCAGTCTCGCATGATCATGGTTCAGGATAGACCAGTCAGAAAGGTGTTGGTTCAATGGACAAGTTTCGCCGCGGAGGATGCTACCTGGGAGGATTGGTGTCAGTTGCAGACCACATTTCCATCCCTTAACCTTGAGGACAAGGTTAGTTTCAATGGAGGGAGTAATGTTATGATTGAGGCTGAGGGTACAAATGGAACTTCACAAACATTGAAGGGAGCTGATACAAAAATTAGAAAAGGCCAGGCGGCATGTGATGCGGAAAGTAAGGCAACAAGAAAGAGTACCAGAGAGAAAAAGCCTAACAAACTTTTGGAGGACTTTACTATTTAGTGGGAGCTAGGGATCTAGTGATGGCAGACAGGAATTAGAACCTTCTCCCTTTTGGAATTATTCTTCTCTCCCCTTGGATTCTATCTTACATTTATTTTCCGTACCGTAAGAAGTGGAATTACATTCCACTATTATCTTTGTACTCATCACTTTAAGTACTACAATTCGCCATCAATATAAATTACAGAATCCTAATTTTTCATTCCTATCATACTCCCTAAATCCAAACTCTTACATATCTTTATATGCCCGAAATCATAAATTTCATCGAATACAAATAATTCACAAATCATATAGATCATAGTTCAATTGGATAATTTGAAATTACAAAGTTTAATAAATATGACTACATGTATTTAAAAATCTATTACATTTCAATTCTGGTTGATATCAACAATGTACATGAACACCAATATTACATATCCATAATCGTATCCTCAATCACTTCTTATTTTAAATCGCATGAACAATCCGAATAAAAAGTTACTTAAATATCCATGACATTGGTACAAAATTTTATATCTTTCTATATATATACACAATCATAATCATGTATATGTATCAAATATCCTATAAACATTAGATACAACTAATATATATATATATATATATATATATATATATATATATATAATATATATATATATATATATATATATATATATATATATATATATATATATATATATATATATATATATATATATATATATATATATATATATATATGAAATTGTTTTGCAATATTAGTTCCAAAATGACATCCAATATTATATCTTTTCATAAAATAGTGTCATATATGAAATATTGTGCTTTATGGTGAAATGGTGTTGTTTCATCAAAGGTTGCAAACTTTTGAAACAACATCCATATCTCCTATAAATATATGATTCTATTCAGAAAAATAACACAAGAACTAAAAACGTATTTCTCTTTCAAATTCCAGAAAAACCTTCCTTGCATTTTGGGTTCTTCACTTGTCTTGTGCAGACTCGAAATTAAGGCTGATATTATCCTGAGTGTTCTTGCATTTTCCAACTCTAAGACATAATACAAGAGTGCTTGAAATACTTTTAAGAAAAGTGATTTTCAATCACGATTCAGTCCTGGATCCATTTAATTTTACCGAATTTTCTAACAATATATATATATATATATATATATATATATATATATATATATATATATATATATATATATAAATGCATATTACCATGAATTTAAAATTAAAAGTAACAAACATATTAGGTCCATTCAAATCATATTGAGCTACTGCTTTAAATATTAAGAGGATTGAAATTGTATCATTACATATGTATAGCATTTTCATGATACAGTATAGCATTGAATTTGATATTATATATCATTAAATTATCTAAACTAGCAAGAGATATTGTATAGCATCATATTTTATCTTCAGTGCCATTACAAAATTGAACGTAAGTTAAGCATTTAAAACTAAAATAACAATATATGCACATAACGTAACTAATCTTCCATAAGGTGCCATTACAAGTGAAACGTAACAGTAAAATTTCATAAGGTGCTTTGTTTCAAAATTATTCTCATACTAAAAGGCAACCCACGCCATGGTTATAACTACAGAATTGAAAATTATCAAAATAATTATAGATATTATACATACATATATAGTACACATTGATAATGGTACGAGAGTTAATCAATAGTATTCTGATACTTTTATAATTTTGCCAAGCCATTTGAATATTGGACTATTCGGTATTGATTCCGATGATGTTAAAACAATGAAATTAAGTAATATCATAATTAAATGACATAATTTAGAATAATAAATTTTAAACAAATTTAACCATTTTAATAATTAAAAAAATTTAATATAATAGTTCAAAATTAACTATAATAAAAATATTTAAAATATATATAATTATTATTATTATTATTGAAACTTTATTTGTATGGCATACAGAATATAATATTCATATGAACCCATATTACTAAGTAAAAAGATCATAATAAACCAATCTAAAATAAATATGTTAAGTCATATGCCATATGTAATATGTTATCGACATGATACGGATACAGTCAATAATTGATTGTATCATTTTGTAATTACTTAAAACAATATATTTCCCATATGCATCATACAACGTTGAAATTATATATACTCAACCCATACATTTATTTATATACAGAAGTTATTGAACATAATTAAGATACAGGTAGCAATGAATTATATATAAACCATACTTTACCGCAACACTAAATTATATGAATTATATCAATACACTGCAATTTTATAAGAGGAAAATGATACACTGTGCATATAATAATTACAGTATCATTCGAGATGTTCATATATTGTACTATGATATCAATTACTCATTAATGATGCAACAAAGAAAACAATCCTCATTAGCGTGCATATAATATAAACATTGAAAATTAATTACTGCATGCTTTATATTTTATTTTGAAATTAAATCATTCACATGCAAGAATCATGATGAATACATATGGGATAAAACAATTTAATTCTAAACCTTTATGATTTAGAAGATAAATCTTGTAACCATTATGATTAAGAAGAACTATGATATTATGATTTTTACAACCTACCTCGGGTGTCATTATTTGACATACTTTTAAGATTGTTAGAAAATTAATTTAAATCTAATGAGTCAAGACTAGAATCGTGAATGATATCACTTTTTTTAAAAGTATTTTAAACACTCTCTTATAGTCTTAGAGTTGGAACGCAAGAATACACATGATAATGAAAAAACTCCTCTTAAGTTGTGTGTCTCCCCATTAATTGATAAATCTTGCAACGACAAAGTCAAACTTTTGATGTCATTGTTTCGGTACTTGTTTTAATTCATATAAAGGATTTGACAAGCTTCCACGCCTTTGGTAATTACATTGAAGCACATAACCTTATGGTTGCAACATGTAAATCTCCTTATCGAGATCTTTATATTGAAATTTTATTTTGACATCTATTTGATGAACTATAAATTCATGCAAAGAAGCTAATTCAAGCAATACTCTAATTATCATTGTCCTTGCTACTAGTGCATATGTGTCGAAATAATCAACATCTTCCTTTTGTCTAAAACCTTTTGGTTTCATATTAGAATTCATTTTGTCTTGGACAATGTCCTTCCAAAAATAGAATTCTTTTGAAATTAATGTTCCCCTTTAAGTCTTAGGATCATCTTCCATTTGAAGAATAATATGAATCTTACGAACAAAATTCTCATTGTTTCCTTCTACTGGATAAGAGAAATAAGTCAAGAATAATTTTTGTTCAGTCCTAGATCCTTACCTTTTCGAACTTTCTAACTTATCCTTAGTTTGGAATGTGTTTCAACAACCCGTGGAGAACCTTCCTCACGAAGTTCTTCATTTGTGAGAATCTCAAATTTTTTATCCTCCGTAATAAGGCTCTTAAAATTACTTTGAAAAATTAAACAAAATCATATATACACTATGCTTACGATCCTGTTTATTCTCACATAGATCCATCAATCAAGATATTGCATGTTATAAAATACTTCCCCATATATTAAACATTCAACCATATTTTGGCACTTGAATCATAATACAAAATTAAATATTTTATAATCAAACATTCAGCCAATTGTGTTACTGATACAAAACACTCAAACATCAAAAGTAGTATTAAAATTGAAAAAATTGATGACAAAATTTGGGATGAAGAGCGGAAGAAGAGTCTCACTCTATAGTCCGCATTTCGGGAGGAAGAGCGGAAGATACGTCTCACTCTATAGTATGTATCTATCACACTAAACTTGTCATTCAAATTATTGCATCCAGCTAGCTTGTCACTGGGCTAATTTGTTTACTTTCACTTTCAAAACTTCTCCCTTTATCAGATAATACTGAAAAAGTCAGCTAAGGATATAAGAAGTAGACCTACACTAATTCATTATGATCAGATCAAGATTATGAAAAAAATAAAATATATTTTACACAATCCATGACATATTTTTGCAACAAATTTTCCATAGGATAGCTTCAGTACTTAGAAAGAAACTACATGAGTATTAAATTGATTTCATCATCATTCACAGGTTTTATTAAGTTCATAATGCAAGAATTCAACAGTGCAAGTTGATCTGATAACATATCCTTCAAATCTAAAAATACACCACCACGTTTCACCTTAAACAATACCAACAACTATTTCTAACCATGCACATGTGACTAAACCACCCTTCAGTCAATCCATCCATTCAAACAGACAATACGATCAGTTTTCGACAAATTAAGCAAGTGATTAAACACAAAGGACTAATAAAAATCAAATCATAGACCGCAAAATCCTTTGTTTATCAAAAAGTTAAGTCAGTGAACACTTTTCTTTGAAGCGATCCACTATTCAATTCATTTCAAACACACCCGCATGTCTTGTTTCAACAATCAATAAATCAGAGTAAAAAACCTAGCACCAATCACATCACATAACCTCCAATTGCATTCAATACAGTACATATCTAACTTCTCAGATTCAAATACATATCAAATAAATAATGAAACAAAATTGTATTATTAAGTCACTACCTTAACCAAGTCCTGTGGAGCGACGCCAGAAAGATAGAAGTAGAAAGCAGATTGAATTTTGATTTATGGTGCGGTGGTCTTGGGCGTTCTCGGTTTGGCAGCTCCGTACATTTTTCAGCGGCATTATGTGTAGGCGGCTTCGTGGAGGTTGCGAGTTGTTGTATTTGTTTAGTGTTTGTATTGGAAATTTCCCAAAACCTATGGAGAATTTCAATCGATCTTGATGAGCAAGATTGTTATTACCCACACAATAACAATGAAAAGAGAAGAACAATGAAGAAAGAAAGAATGTAAAGAACGATGAAGGAGAAGAGTAATATAATTCTGCAGAGTTTCTCTGCCTATAAAATATGGAAAACTTCTTATTCACTTTGCAACTACAAAATATTGTGAATACAATATTATGAATACTCTATTCGCTTGATTACAAAATTAAGAGTTACTCTCTCTATTTATAGATTTAGGTTAACTTAGACCTCAAGACAAAGTCCAAAATAGCTAACACTACTAAAATAGACATAGGTGGTTCGACACTTCCTTACTCTGCCGAGCAACCTGCTTCGACACAAGGAATTACAATTCAACACACCACCTAATTCATTGTGTCTAAGCTATCTACATTCATCATAGCTCTTAGTCTTCTGAACACTTTGACTTGCACTCCCTTCGTCATGATGTCTGCAATCTGATTCTCAATTTTGCAGTGTTCCACATTCATTTTCTCATCTGCTACCTGCTCTCGAAGATAATGGAACCTCATTTCGATGTACTTTCTTCGACCATGTGCTATCGGATTCTTCGCCAAATTGATAGCTGACATGCTGTCGATCTTCATGGTAATTACTCCATGACTCTTCGTTGTTATCTCTTCGACTAAATTCACCATCCATGTTGCTTGACATGCACAAAGAGAAGCAACTATATATTCTGCTTCGCACGATGATAATGCCACTACTGGCTCTTTTCTCGAACTCCAAACAACTTGTGCACCACCTAGCATAAACACATAGCCAGCTGTGGATTTTCGATCCTCAACATCACTACACCAACTTGAGTCGGTATATCCCACTAATTTGCATTATTTTCCTTCATCGGCTGCAGGAAACAAAATGCCATAGTCGAGAGTTCCTTTCAGATACCTTAGTATCCTCTTCGCCACTGCTAGATGTGATACCTTTGCTTCTGCATGAACCTACTCACCATACCTACACTGTATGTTAAGTCAGACCTTGTATGACAAATGTATCGAAGTGACCCAATAAGTATTCTATATTGGGTTGGGTCGACATCATCTTCATCTGAATCTTTCGACAATTGTAATATGGGCTCAGCTTGAGTCGAAGTTGGGTTGCAATCTTGCATCTCAAATCTCTTAAGTATTTTACCTGCATACCTTCTTTGGTGCATCATCAAACCTCTACCACTCTTGTAGAATTCGATGCCAAGGAAATATGAAATGTCACCCAGATATGACATTTCGAATTCCTTGTTGAGATCACCTTTGAAGTCTTCGATCTCCTTCTTGCAGCTACCTGTTATCAACAGGTCATCGACATAGAGACATAGTATAAGAAATTCACTCTTGCTTCTTCTTACATATACTCCATGTTCAGATTTTCACTTCACAAATTCATTCTCCCTTAGAAAGCCATATATCTTCTTGTTCCAAGCTCTTGGAGTTTGTTTAAGTCCGTACAGGGCTTTATGCAGCCTGTACATTTTTCTTTCTACGTCATGTTTCACAAACCCAGCTGGTTGTGCAACATAAACTTCTTCTTCTAATGGGCCATTAAGGAATGCACATTTCACATCCATATGATTCATCTACCAGTTGTTCATGTTTGCTAGACTAATAACCAACCTGATTGTTTCGATCCTGGCAACAGGTGCAAAAACTTCATCGAAGTCGATTCCTTCTTTCTGAAGAAATCATTTCGCCACAACTCTTGTCTTGTGTCGAGTCACTTCTCCTCTGGGATTCAACTTCACTTTGTATACCCACTTCACATTGATTTCCTTCTTGTCTTGGGGCAATTCGACAAGTGACCAAGTGTTGTTGACTTCGATTGACTTCAGCTCTTCGTCCATTGCTTTCATTCACTTCGAATATTACAATGCCTCAGCTGTATTGACAGGTTCGACATCTGCGTAGAAAGCATAATGTAACAGCTAACCTTCTTCATTGACCATATCATCTGATGTAATCACACATTATTGCAAACTTGCAGGCATATGTCTTGTTCTTTGAGGTCTGCTTGTGCTTGCTTCACCTCTGACTTCTTCCTGTCGAACTTCTCTTTCGACTTCACTAGCTGGTTCATCACAAAATATTCTCACTGAATCTTTCTTGACATTCTTAATCCAATCTCACTCCTTAAACTCATCTATGATCACGTCCCTACTGATCACCACTTGCTTATTCACTGGGTCGAACAACTTGTACCCTCTAGTCGAATAATATCCTATCAGGATCATCTGATTTGACTTGTCAACAAGTTTTCTTCTCAACTAATCTGACACATGTCTATGTGCTAAAGATCCAAACACCTTCATATGACTCAAGCTAGGCTTGACACCAGACCAACATTCTTCTGGCGTGATTCCTTCTAGCTTCTTCGTCGGACATCTGTTCAGAATATATGTTGCAGTCGATACAGCTTCTCCCCATAATTCTTTGGGTAGATGATTGTCTTTCAACTAAATTTTAACCATATTCATGATGGTTCTATTCTTCCTTTCTGCGAATCCATTTTGTTGTGGAGTGTAGGGTGCCACCACCTCATGCATAATCCCTTCTTTCACACATAATGCATCGAAATATTTCGACACATATTCTCCATCACCATCAATTCTCAAAATCTTGATCTTTCGACCGCTCTGTCTTTCAACCATATATTTAAACTTGGCAAATACCTCGATCACTTCAATTTTCTTCTTGATCGGGTAAGACCATAGTTTTCGACTGAAATCATCTATGAATGTAACAAAGTATTTGTTACCTCCAATAGAATCCACCTAGAGGGAGCACATACATCAAAGTATGACTTCAAGAATTGCCTTCGACCTGCTTCATGCATCCTTACTGAAGTTGTTCTTATGCTACTTCGCCTGCACACATTATTCACACACTTTGTTTGGAATGTCGATTTCTGGTAATCCTGAAACCATATTTCTTCTCTTCAATTCTCTAATGTCTTTGAAATTAAGATGGCCAAGTCTATAATGCCATATCCATTCATCTCTGCTGGCTGCTGTTGCAAGGCACTTATGCTCCATCACGTTAAGCTCAATCTTGAAGGTTCTATTCTGAGACATTGGAGCCTTCAAGATCAACCTTCTATTTGAGTCTAGAACTTTCATCATCTTGTCTTTGATCGACACTTTATAGTTATTTTCGACTAACTACCCTATGTTGAGCAAATTGCTCTTCATACTTGGTATGTACAATACATTTGAAATTACTGACCTCTTGCCATCTTTCCTTGTAATCAGAACATCACCAACACCTTCAGCTACTAGAGTGTTGTCATTTTCGAATTTCACCATGTTCTTCATTGAGGGCTTTATGTTGACAGACCAATCTTTTCTTCCAGACATGTGTGATGAACATCCTGAGTCCAAGTACCACTGGTCCTTGAATCTCTCTTCTTCTCTTGTTGTAACCATCAGCAACGTCTCTTCTTCTTCGTGTTTCGCCAACTTTGCATATGTTTCTTGATTCTTCTGCTTTTCTAGATAATCACTAGAATAGTGACCATACCTTTGACAATTGTAACACTGAATGTGACTCTTGTTTGGCTTTTGGCCACCACCTTTTCCTCTACCTGCAACACCACCTCTTTGGTTGCCTTGGTTCCAAGGTTTTCTCTGATTTGACCAGTTTCCTTCTTGCTGATTTTGACCAGTCGAATTGTTGTAACCTCCTTTGCCTTTGTTGCCATTCCAGATTCCTTTGCCTTTTCTTTCTTTTACTGATTGAGCCTACAAAGCCATATCACTCTTCGACTTTCCTGCAACTCTTTCAGCCATTCTTTGTTCATGAGATTCAAGTGTCCCTTGAAGCTCTTCCTTTGTCAGTTTTAACAAATCTTTTGAATCTTCTATGGCTACTACCACGTGGTCGAACTTTGGAGCCAACGACCTCAAGATCTTTCCAACAACAGATCTTGATGTCAACACTTCTCCATATACCTTGATTTGATTCACCAGTTTCGTAACCTTGGTGAAGAAATCAGTTATGCTTTCATTGTCTTCCATCTGAAGTAATTCATACGTCCTTTTGTGAGTTTGTAACCTCACCTCTTTCACCTTCTCTACGCCTCCAAACGATTTATCCAGAATTTCCCATGCTTCTTTCATTGACTCTGCATCACTAACCTTTTCAAAGTTATATGCATCAACACATTGATGGATTATAAAGAGAGCTTTATAATCTTTCTTCTTCAATTCTTTATGTGCAGCCTTTTCTTGATCTGTCGCGGCTTCTACAAGCGTTGCTACTCCTTCCTTCATAAGATCCCAAAGATCTTGATAACAGAACACAACCTTTATCTGCTTGCACCAATTCTCATAATTGTTGTTCTTGAGAATTGGAAGATTTGCTGGAAAATGACCGTTTGGATGATTCGTTGCCTTGGTGATTTTCTTCCCACGAATCGATAAAATAGGAGCTCTTGATACCAGATGTTGAAAATCCCCCAAATCCTATGGAAAATTCCAATCAATCTTGATGAACCAGATTGTTATTACCCACACAATAACAATGAAAAGATAAGAACAATGTAAAAGAAAAGATTGTTATTACCCAAATTTTACCCCTAGATTTCATAATCATTTTCATCCTAGACATCATTCATGCATATTTAACCTCAAGATCAAGATATGCTCGGTTTGTTTCATATGTGAATTAGGGTTTCCCTCAAAGAGCTCAAAGGATTGATCAGTCAAATTTTTGGATTGACCATCAATAAATAAAGTTCTCATACACTCAAGATATCTCTCTCCATCAACAAATAAGTGTCTTGTGGCCTAATCACAAGTGCATCAAGCATCACTTTCATCTGGTTCACTAATTAGAGCTTCTCAGCAACATTCAATTTCATCTGAGAATTTTGATCAAGATATGATCTCAAGCCTTGAGGCATGACTCAACATACTAAAGTACATCCTTAGAGCCCATCCATGATGTTCAATTGGCTCTAGAGTTTGAATTCATTGAAGATCAAGAAATTCGAATTCATCTGATACATAACCAATGCACTGCAAAGTCAAACCTTTGACTTTTGAAATTTATGATCAAATATGAACTTATCAAGTTAAATTTCATGAGTATATGTTTAATTGATTAATTTGATCAATAAAAGGGCAATCTTGAAGACATTGAAAATTTCACTAAGTATCCAAATTTCATGTTCAAGTGCACTACTCTCTCAAGCCATAACTTCCAATCCGAGCAGCCATTTTCTTTGCTCCAAAGCATAAATCAAATCTCTTGTTCCATACTTCAACTTTGTAATAGAGTATTGATTCCCTAAAAGTGCAAGTATTTGGAGTTATGAGGCCATAAAGTTGGTGTCTCAAGTTAAAACACTTAGGAAATTTTCAAGTCAGCTTTGATCCCTAAAAAGTGATAAACTTTACAGCCAGTTTTCATCATGATCCACTTTGATTCATAAAAAACTCAAAACATGAAACTTGTAGAGCATATCTGAAACTTTTCAAAAAGTATAAGTACATTTTTCCCCATGCATGAACTATGAATTTTGAAAATGGGAAGTTGAGGTTCCAAACTTGAATTTCAAGTCATGTTCATGATGAATTTTTGGAGGAAAACCATTTCAAATATGAACATCTATTAATTGCAGGTCCTGTTATGTATAAATCTCTCCATAATATGATGTTTATATGAATCCTAAGTGCATTACACAAGGAATTGAGGTTTTGTCCATTGCATTATACCATTTATGGGTGAATTTGCAAAAGGTCACATTACTACTTTGATAAAGCAAACTTTATGCCAACAACTCACTCTTTCACACTTGAAACTTGTCCTTAAAGATCACAAACAATCTTAAGAGATCATAAGCAACCTTGTAGAGGCTAGGGAAATATGACAAACTCCTTGAAACTCAATAATTCATGCAAACTTCTCATTCATTCTCAACCAAAACCATAACTTCACAACTTTTGTTTCTAACTAGTTCCAATCCTCACTCTTTTTCTATAAATAGAGGGATCCCTTAAGCCTCAAAGGATACAACAATAACCCCTCAACACTTCATCAAACTTCCATTCCATTAGAATTTACAAAAACACACTATTTTTGCAAGTTCTCTAACCAAACTTATTCCCCACGTGTATCTTCCAAACAAACACCACAAGTCATCTCTAGACACCATTTAGAGCTTGTTTAATCACTTGAACAAGTTTTGTATCCTCTATTTTATAATTCACCATTTCACTTCTTCATCTTGCAAGAACATTTGTGTGAGATAATACAAGTTGTTTCTGGTCATTCTCATTGTTCAAACACTATCCTCAAGGATCAACAAGGCTGATAGAATCTCTCTCTTATCTCTGTAGTAGCTAAGAAGAAGCATTGGACTTTCTCCAATAGGTAAGTGCATTTACACTTGAAAACTATTGTTCATGCATCACTCTTGAATATTTATTGAAGTAAAAATGTAGTACATAGTGTGTTGGTTGTATGTTTGCTACTGTATGCATTATACCATGCTCATGCATTTTGAGATTTTATTGTTTGGAAATTAAAAGTGTAGTTCTGGTTTTTGCCTTGACACGCTTTGTATATTGAGTTTTATGATGAGATAATGATACCATTATATTCCTTGCGAAAAATAGAGCAATTTACATTCTTACAATTTTTAATTTCATGGAAAATTGAGAGAGTTATGGTTGTTGGAAGTTTGAGAGAGAAAAAATTAAAATAAACATGCAAGAACACGAGGAAGAAGATGATGAGTTGGTGTAATTTTCCAGTTTCTGGAATCTTTTTATTATATATATTAATGTTTGTAATTAAGTTAATGGATGTATCACCGCCCCAACGGTTAGAGTGTGTTTGTTAAGGCTTTATGTGTGTAACACCTCAAAATTTGCCCTCCTCTCTTGGGACTAGCTTAGCATATTGCATTGCATTTCTTAGGTCATTAGGCATAGCATGTTGCATATCATGTGGCTACATTGAGCAAGTCATCCTCCTAGGTCTTGATCAGAAGATAAAGAGGTTAAGATGCAAGCTAGGGTTTCATTGGATTGATCATTAACCATCTGAGGGTTGTGGTTCAAATTAGGGTTTCATGATTCTCAAGGAGGGTTGAGCTTGATCTTGGTTGAAATGGTACATCATCATCATCATGGTTTTGTCATTACCAAGAGATTCCTTATGCTTGATCAGATGCCTTGAGATTAGGGTTTTGACCTCAGGTCAACCCTAATCAGTTGTATTGGGCCAACCAGGGCTTGTGAAGAAGATGAGGTTTTCAATGGATATGGGGATCATCATATGATTATATTGAGCTTATGGAAGGTAGGGTTTCATCATTGAGCCATTTCATCAGGAGTTTGAGGCTCAAGTTGATCAGTACATGGTCAATTCATCTATCAGTCAACAAAAGGCAACTGTGGTCAACTGTGCTTGAATTCATGGATTTGGAGGAGGGAGAGGGTTAGAGACACTTCATTCATGTCTAAACAAGTTTCATTTGACATTTCAAACATCAAGAATGAAGAAAATAAAGTCAGATGGAAACTTTCCAAAAATAGAAAGTGACTTGTAATTGAAAACTGCCAAAAATGGAAAGTTTTTCACCTCAAAATTACATGTCCAAAAATGCTTCAAATGAAAATTTGTTCAACATGAAAGTTGTAGATCTTGCTCTCACATTTCCAAAAAGTCCAAGAATATGAATTTCTAATTTGTGGTTGGCAAGTTATGGATTGATCATTGTCCAAAAAAGTTGAATTTCAAAGTGGCATAACTTTTGATTCACAAGGCCAATTCATGTGGTTCTTTTTTGAGCAAACTCCATTTGACATGCTTTATCATAATCCATCATCACATTTCATGAAAAATCATCACATAAAAAGTCCATTTTTCAAGTGAACCAATTTTGAAAAGTGGAGGGAAAAAGTGCATTTTGAGAATTAAGCCTTGTTTTCACATGATTCCTTTTGCATTAGCTCACAAATGTCATTTGTAACTTGCTGCAACAAAAAAATTCTACTGTTACATTGGTTTGGCATAAGTGAGGGTGAATTGGCAATTGTCCATTTAGCATGAAAATGCATTTTCACTAATCCATGTGCATTAACACTAATTGTGATTACTAACATCATTAACATAACATATAAAAGCATAATTGTAACTGTTTCCATCATAATCATAACAGAATTTCAGATCTAGATCCAAAATTGCACAATTCTCTCAACTTTTCATCTTCACTTTTTTGCAATTTTCTTCAAAAACCTTGCTTAGATCTTCATTGATTCATCATCTATATGCATTATTGAGGCTAGTTGAAGCAAGATTTCTTCATTTCCAAGCCAAATTGTGGACTGTTAAAGTGAGGTGCAACAATGGCAAATGGAGATTTCATCAAGATCGTGCGTAATTGAGCAACAAGACTTGTTCCATTCACCTATACAAGAGTGATAGAAGTTCTGTTTTCACATTCTAAGGCCAGAAAACACGTGTTTGCACTGCTGCACATCATTGGAGGTGAGTTTTCGAGTTTGACTATTCATGAAATCAATTGGTGCTTCTTGTAGATCTTGCTTAGTAGATCATTCTGCAATTTGAACCGTTAATTTTGGTTGAGAAACAAGGAAGATATGTGGATTTGAAGTTTTGTGCTCAAATATGTTTTGATTCGAATCTCTTAAATCATGAGGAATTAGGCTTAATTGATGTGATATTCATGATGTACGTTGAAAGACCTTTCCATTGATGTATGGTTTGTTAGATTTGGTGAACATTTATTCTTGAGTGTATGAATGTTGAAGAACATTGATGAAGGTTTAAAAAAAAATTCCAGAACCACCTTTTGATCCATATTTCGCGTTTTTGCCTGTTGGATGAGGTTTTTGGTACTGTAGCGTGCTGGATTTTAAACTGAAACACACTTCGATTCCGTGTTGTAGCATTTCTCTTTTTTTTGCTTTGGCATTTATTTCCTTAGGCTTCATGTATTTCACCATGCTTATTTCATCATTTTTTAATTTTTCTCCATGATAATAAATTCATAACTCACAAACTATTGATCCAAATTGAATGAAATTTTTTCCACCATGATCCTCATGATCTCTAAAATTTAATGATAATTTTTAATAAAATTGTGCACGTGTAAATTTTGGAATGGCCTAGGGTTTGTTTGGATGTGTCATTTGTTGCACATTGCTTACTCTTTTGATCATGAAATCTTGATGCCTAATTAGAAATTTTTGAAATTTTGCATGCATAATCTAGACTCATTCCTGGTCATTTTGGTATATGATTTGTGATTTTTGAGTTCCTGGATTGAGAGATAAGACATGATCTTTAGAGGTGTGACAATTTGTGTCACACCATTTCTTGCTTGACTTCATGAATTTTGTTACCATGCCATATGAATTTGAAATGAGCTGAAATTTTGCATGTTGATACTTATGGATGATAGGTTCACATTTGAATTTTTGTAGAATTTTTGGATGTGTTTCCAATTTTATTGAGAATTTCCTTTCTGTTTGACCAATTGTTGACGTCTTGTGAGACATGTTTTTAATTGATTTGTGAAATTCTGGATATGTATTGGATGGACTTGAAATTTTGTGGAGTGATTATAGACACATTGAAGTTTGTCATGGTTTTGGTTTGGTGCATTTATCATGTTCCTACACTGTTTTATGCTTGCTTGAAGTTGATACATGAAATTGTGCCTTGTTTGGACTTATATGAGCATGACTTCACTTGATGAATTTAATTGACTTGCTTCCCGTTGTCCAATTGGCTTGAAATTTGGTGTGATTGACATGTAATGAATTCTGTTTGGCTGTGATTTTTTTGGAGATTTATTGAATTGTTTTGGATTGAGTTTGGATTGATGCATTCTGTTTGGTCCAATGAGCTTCTAGATTGCATGTTTTGCACTATTTCTTTCATGAAATGATCTTGGTGGATGATATGAACATGGGACCAATTGGACATGATTCTAAATTGATTGAACTTGATTTTTGATAATTTTCATGTTCTGTTTTGAAATATTGATACTCCTTTGACCCTAGGCTTTGTCCTAGGGGTTTGCTTCTCATGATTGAGTTGTGTTTTCAGGACAAAAGGCAAATGGAATGGAGGAATTAATGCACTTGGTTTGAGTTGCTCATTTGAATGATGTTGATTAACATTAATTTTGTTTTGTAGGTGGTTTCTAATTCATTTGTGTTGAGCATTGGCTTATGCTTTGCTTGATGCATTGCTTGTGTACAGTTAACTGTGTAATCATTAACTTGTCTGTTTAACTGTTTGAGCTGTGTACTGATCATGCTAGATTGATTTCAGGTACCTTAGTTGCTCTAGTTCATTTTGAACTTGCTTGTGCTGCTGCTTGGTTGTGTTAACCAATTGAGGTAGAATTTCTTTTCTCCATGTAGTCTGGAAGACCTGGCCTGTTACTTGGCCAGGCACCTGTCTGAAGTCCTCCTTAAGAGGCAATGATTGTGCTTGTTTATCTTTGTCCCCAAGCAGGAAAAGACCTTGAATAAGGCAATTGGCAGACACAAGAGATGTGCAATCCATCTCCTGCTCTTCTGTTGAGTCATCCCTTGGCTCACATTACATGTTGATGCCTTGAGGATAATAACCCAAGATCCTTGTACAGTTGTACAGTTGAGTCAGAGTCATAAGTGTAGAAGGGTTCCCACTTTCTGAACCCACACTTCATTGTCTGAAGCTCTCCCTGGTCAGGGATAAGAGCTGTAAAGTCTAATCTTCACTCACCTTTCATCAGCTTCACCCTGACTCTCAATGTCAGGGTTAAGAGCTAACCTCACCCTGATACAGTGGCTTGCTTTTGCAGCCTAACCCTTGATTGAGCCACATCTGTCTGTATATAGTGTGTGCTAACTGTGAATGTTTGTTTTGTTTTGATTGTGCTTGCATGCTTTGCTTTGCCTGGTTAGGATTAGCTTGCTGCTTGTGCAAGTAGATAGAAAACTCAACCTAGGACAATTGCGGAATACATGATAACTATTAGGCTCGAGTCAGTCTCCCTGTTAGTTGGTCATTTCCCGGTCTCTGGTTAGGAGAAAGTTTCTCCCCTGTTAAGGGGAACTATGTTGCCCTGATCCTCATACCAGATGAGGTACGTAGGCAGGAGGTCGCACGAGATCTCTCCGGGCAAACCCTTTTTGTTTTTTGTGTGTGTTTGCTTGACAGTTGCTAGGCTCGAGTTCCCGACTCCTTAGTAGCTTGTTGCTTGTTGTTCTTGCGTGTGTAGGAGATGGATGTAAGCCCGGCCATTGGCATTCCGTAGCCTCTTGTTGCGTGCTTGGAGTCTGGTATAAGTCCATCAAGTGGCATCTGGTTTCCAGTGTGGGTTTGTTTGGTTCGGAAGCTGATGTAAGTCCAGCTATTGGCGTTCGGGTTCCATGTTTGCCTTTTTTGTGCGTGTGTTTGTTTTGGCGTGCGTGAGCCGAACTACGGTAGCTCTGATTCTCGTTCCAGACGAGATACGTAGGCATAGGATGTGATGTCCTAGCGAGCCCTCTCCCCTTTTTCCACCTGTGTTTCTTGTGTGTGTGATGTTTGTTTTAGCAACCTTTTTCTATCTTTTGAGCGTGGATCCCGTCGAGTACGACGGACGTGAGGGGTGCTAATACCTTCCCCTTGCGTAACCGACTCCCGATCCCATTATCTTTGGTCGCGAGACCATGCTTTTCCCAGGTTTACTTCGAGCGTTTCCTTTCCCTCTTTTGGGATAAATAATGCACGGTGGCGGCTCTGTGTTGTTTTTTGTTTTAGCCCGCCGATTGTTTTTCGCGGATGCGACAATGTGTGCCAGAGGTCTGGGGTTTGAATCCCCTTGCCCCAGATCCGTTTTTATTCATTTTTTTTGCCTATTTATTTTTGTTATTTTTCATAACTTCAAAGACTCATAACTTGATGATCCCTAAGCCTTTTTGAGCCACTCTTTATGCTATGTGTTCATAATTTTGTATATTTTATGATGGTGAAAAGAAATTCCATAATTAATTTATTTTTCACATACCTTTACTTTTCTAGAGTTAGTACCTTTTTAGGATTGTTTTAGGGTTTCAAATGACCTTCTTTGGTTGATACTTTAATTTTTCTTGATCACCATGATCTGTATGAATGTTGTGCATCATATATGAACTTTGTTTGATGTTGTTAATATGTGCCTCTTGGTTTTGACCTAATTTTGACTTACTTTAATGTATGTTTACATGTTTTTGTGCTTTGAACTTTTGTTACTATGCCGTGAATTTTTGTGTGTTTATTTTTCCATTGATCCATGATTCACATGTAATTATTTTATGTCTTGTTGAAGCTTTGTGTGCATGTGTTTCCTTGTGTTTTTCTTTGTTTATATGTTTACAAATGCTTTAAACTTGTAATAACATGTCTTTGTATGACTTGTATGCTTATATGTTCAAACTTTTTGTATGATGTTGAATCTTTGATTGTGATCATATTGAACCTTAACATGTGTGTCTTGAATACCTTAACTTGTTTTCATGATTAAGTTGATGTTATGTTTAAACCATGTCTTACTTCATGCATATACATGTTCATTCATACTTCTTATGACATCCATATACATGTTCATGTTTTGTTATGTCATTCATCTTTGTTTCTTCATGATGATATATCCATGTCATTCATATTCATGTTAACTTTATACATCTTTGATTGATGTTATTGTATCTTTGTTGATGTTCACATGTTGTACATATGTGTTTACATACCATGCTTGATATTGTTATGATCATGCTTCCATATATTTGTTTATGTCATGTATGAACATCTTTTTCATTTACTTATCTTTGTGGATGTCATGTTTGAACATTCTCTTCATCCTTATTTGTCCTTGTTGATGTCATGCTTGAACTGAAGGAGAAGAGGGATCCAAAATGCAACGAAATTTAAAAATTTCTCCTTTAGTGATCCTTATGAATGGGCATGATCAGTGATAGAATCGTTACCTCTTGTGGAGCTTGAAACCTTTGATGCAGATCTATGGAGCAATCACGAACGTTGAATGGTGACAACGCCTCTACTCAGTCCACACGAACGGATTCCTTCAATCTCAGTGCTAGCTGCTACGAATGAAGGCTTTGAGTGAGTGAGAGAGAGAGAGAGAGAGAGAGAGAGAGAGAAATAAAATTACAATTGCACAAATGCTTCTGCACAAGGGTTCTATTTATATAACCATTTGTGTGGGCTGCAAGCTAAAAATCCCACTTAAGTGTATTGGCCCATATCTTATGATATGCCAAAATCACTTAAGTGTGTGGTACCTTACCATATTTCGTATTCTAATTAAGTACACCATACCTTACAATGTTCTACAATTCACTTAAGTACACCGTACCTTACGGTGTTCCTTAGTTACTCTATCTCTCATCAATCCGTCATTTTGTGTGTGACCCTGTAGGTTTTCGCGACATTAGCAATTATATTAAAATCACGTATTTAACATAATAAATAGTGAGTGGTATCTAACAACACATCACTGCTACCCAAGACACGAAAATGTCATGTGATCTGACAAATCCTTTTATTATACTACTTATGTGTATAATTACCCTTTTGCTTCTATGTCTATATTGAACACAAGGCATAAACTGTGTCATCCTTGTCCAGTTCAATATTGGGCCCGTAGATATTTATCCTGATACGCAGGATGGGCAAATTCCATCTAGGTTACTCATGTCCCTCAGCATGCTTCGTGGAGTACCCATAAATTGTCTTTATGGTCATCCAGTTACGGATAATGTTTGATCAACAATAAAGCACTCGACTCTACATCTAGGGTCCATAGTGGTTTCAGGTCAAATGGTGGTATACACCACTATCACCATGAGAATAACTTATGACACTTTGCATAACATTATATATGGTATTCTCATAGAGGGTCAATCTAGTATAAATATTACTCATAATATTCATACCTATGTTTAAGACTTGATAACTCCTTATCCATGGTCCACGAGATGTGATCATCAGTCTATATACATAATAGTCTTAATGTTTTAATGTTATCCCACTTCACAACAAAGCTCGACTATGGATAATTTAAGAATAGTGTCCTTATGTTTAATGGGATCTCATGATTAAGTCACACTTGATACATTAAACGGACTATCTATTCTAGGGACTTTATTAAACAAACATAATAAAGAAAAAGCCTTTTATTATTAATAAATAATTCGATACAAGTACCAAAAGTATTGGCCTCTAGGGCTTACACCAACAATCTCCCACTAGCACTAGATCCAATAAGGCATACCCATAATGCCCATAGATCTAGTATGGCCATCATGCTTCCGCTGTGCAAGAGGCTTTTGTTAGTGGGTCAGCAATATTGTCATGTGTAGGTACTCTGCATATTTTCCATCTCCTCTATCTATTATCTCTCAAATGAGGTGATAACGCCTAAGTATGTGTTTGGATCGTTGGTGAGATCTAGGCTCCTTAGCTTGTGTGATAGCACCATTGTTATCATAATAGAGACCAATGGGATCCACAATGCTAGGAATTATACCAAGTTCACTAATGAACTTTTTGATCCAAACAACTTCCTTTGCTGAACTTGAGGCAGCAATATACTCGGCCTCAGTTGTAGAATCAGCAATTGTATCTTGCTTTGAACTTTTCCATCTCATAGCACCACCGTTTAAGCAAAACACATAACCAGATTGCGATCTAAAGTCATCCTTATCTGTCTGGAAACTAGCATCGGTGTATCCAATTACATCAAGCTCTTCCTGACCTCCATATATCAAGAATGAGTCCTTAGTCCTTCTCAAATACTTAAGGATATTCTTGACAGCTACCCAATGAGCATCATCGGGATCAGATTAGTACCTACTCGTTGCACTTAAAGCATACGAGACATCTGGTCGAGTACATAACATGGCATACATGATAGATCCTATTGCAGATGCATATGGAATCTTATTCATGTGATCCCTTTCTTCCTTAGTTGAAGGGGATTGTGTTTTTGATATACACATGCCATGTTGCATAGGTATGAATCCTTTCTTGGAATCATGCATATTAAAGCGTCTCGGGACTTTGTCTATGTATGTACTCTGACTTAGGCCAAACAGTTTTTGTGATCTATCTCTATAGATCCTGATTCCTAATATATAGGCTTCTTCACCTAGGTCCTTCATAGAAAAGCATTTCTCCAACCAAGACTTTACTTGTTGTAGGGTAGGAACATCGTTTCCAATGAGTAATATGTCATCTACATATAATATCAGGAAGACAATCATGCTCCCACTAACCTTCTTGTAGACACAAGGTTCATCTTCATTCTTGATGAATCCATATTGTTTTACTGTTTCATCAAAATGAAGATTCCAGCTTCTGGAAGCTTGCTTCAATCCATAGATTGATCTTTGTAACTTACATATCTTTTGGGCTTCTTTTGATATGTCAAATCCTTCAGGTTGTGTCATATACACATCCTCAATAAGATTCCCATTAAGGAAAGCAATTTTAACATCCATCTGCCATATTTCATAATCATGATATGCAACGATAGCAAGTAAAATCCGAACAGGTTTAAGCATTGCAACTTGTGAAAAGGTTTCATCATAGTCAACCCCATGAATTTGTGTATATCCTTTTGCAACCAGTCTTGCCTTATAGGTATGTACCTTACCATCCATGTCAGTCTTCTTTTTGAAGACCCACTTGCATCCTATAGGGTTAACTCCTACAGGAGGCTCTACCAAGGTCCAAACCTGGTTTGTGTACATAGAATCCATTTCAAATTTCATGGCTTCTAGCCACTTCTCAGACTCGGGACCAGTTATGGCATCTTGGTAGATCACAGGCTCATCTTGATCCATGAGTAATACATCACTTTGATCAGTTAAAAGATATCCATATCTCTCAGCAGGGCCGGCCATGTGCAAGTGCAACATGTGCTGCAGCACAAGGCCCCAAATTTTGAAAATTTCAATTTTTTTTCATAAATATTAATAAAAGTAAATAAAATATTATTAAAAAACTCAATAATTGAAACAAATAGTATAAAAACTCAATACATACAAAAATCAAGATTGATCAAAACTCAAAATAATTATAATTAAATTTATTTTTAATTAATATATAATTGTATTTTTGATATATTTTTTTAATTATTATAATTGTATTTTTTTTTAATTTGGGCAAATTTTTGAAATTAAAATGGGGCCTCCAATATGATTGGGCCGACCCTGTCTCTCAGGTTGGTGACGTATCCTGCTTGACCTACGCTGGTCTTGTTCTACTTGAGCAGGTTGCTCTTCCATAATTACTTGTGTTTCCTGCTCTAATTCCTCCATAGGTGTATCAATGCTTTGTGATTCTTGAATTTCTTCAAGTTCTACTTTCCTCCCACTGATTTCTTTTGAAATGAAATCCTTTTCTAGGAAAACTCCAGTTCGAGCGACAAACACTTTGCCCTCAGAAGGATTGTAAAAGCAATACCCTCTTGTTTCTTTAGGATATCCCACAAATAAGCATTTGTCAGATTTAGGCTCAAGCTTAGTTGAAATTTGTCATTTCACATAAACTTCGCAACCCCAAATCTTCATGTAAGACATATGTGGTTTCTTACCACTCCATATCTCATATGGTGTCTTCTCAACCTTTTTGGATGGAACACGGTTAAGTGTGTAAGTTGTTGTCAATAGTGCATGTCCCCAAAAGGAGTTTGGGAGATCGACGTGACTCATCATGGATCGGACCATCTCTAACAAGGTTTGATTTCTTCTCTCATATACACCATTTCATTGGGGTGTTCCAAGAGGAGTAAGTTGGGATAGAATCCCACACTCTTTCAGATGGTCATCAAACTCTAGGCTTAAATACTCACCACCTCGATCTGATTGAAGAGTTTTAATATTCTTACCTATTTGGTTTTGTACTTCATTCTTGAATTCCTTGAACTTTTCAAAGGACTCTGATTTGTGTTTCATTAAATACACATAACCATATCTACTGAAATCATCAGTAAATATGATGAAGTACTGAAAACCTCCTCTGGCTGGTATGTTCAATGGTCCACATACATCGGTATGTATGAGGTCCAAAATATCATTAGCTCTTTCACATTTTCCTATGAATGGAGACTTTGTCATCTTTCCAATTAAACAAGATTTGCATGTCTCATATGATTCATAATCAAAAGAGTCCAAGAGTCCATATTTATGGAGTTTGGAAATGCATTTCTCATTTATGTGGCCTAATCGTACAACGCCAAAGGTAAGTTGGATTTAACTCATTAGGTTTCATCCTTTTAGTATTAATGTTATAAATAGGCATTTCAAGATCTATGACATATAGTCCATTGTTCATTTGTGCAGTAGCATAGAATATATCATTCAAATAAATGGAGAAAGAATTGTTCTTTATTATAAATGAAAAACCAAACTTGTCCAAACAAGAAACGGAAATAATATTCCTACTAATTATAGGTACATAATAACAGTTCTCTAACTGAATTATTAAACCACTAGGTAAAGTTAATACATAAGTTTCTACGGCTAAAGCAGCAACCTTTGCTCAATTGCCAACTCGTAGGTCAACTTCACCTTTTCCCAAATCTCTACTCCTTTTTAGCCCCTGCACATTAGTACAAATATGAGAACCGCATCCAGTATCTAATACTCATGATGCAAAAGTAGATAAATTAATTTCAATAACAAAAATACCTGAAGTTGAAGTCTCTACTCAATTCTTCTTATCTTCCACATACTTTGGGCAGTTTCTCTTCCAGTGTCCGGTCTTACCGCAAAGGAAGCAAGTGCCTTCCTTTGTTATGCCTCCACTAGGCTTCAAAGCAGGAGTAGTGGATTTGGGTTTGGCAACTTCCTTGCCTTTCCCTTTATCACCCTGCTTGGTGGGTCTTTTGTTATGTCTCTTTCCATTTTCGATCATCAGAATGGATTTCCCTTTTGACTTCAGATTCTGCTCAGCAATTCTTAACATGGCTAGCAGTTCAAGAAGATTTTTGTCCATATCATTCATATTGAAATTAAGGACAAATTGACTGAATCTATCTGGCAACGATTGCAAGATCAAATCAGTCGCAAGTTCCTTTCTGAGGGGAAAACCCAACCTTTCAAGGTTCTCCACATACCGAATCATCTTGAGCACATGGGGACCTACAGGAGCTTCCTCAACTAAATTTCCTTGAAAAAGGGATTTTGAAACTTCAAACCTTTCATACCTTGCATGCTCTTGATAAATCATCTTCAGGTGTTCGATCATATTGAATGCTGCCATGTTCTCATGTTGCTTTTGCAACTCTGAGTTCATGGTAGCTAGCATGGGGCAAGCAATTTCATTGGCATCATCAACATGCTTCTTATAAGTATCTCTTTCTTCCTTAGGCACAGAACAAGGAGGTTCCTCTTCAGGAACAGGTTTCTCCAAGACATACAACTTTCTATCTTGTTTAAGGACAATCCTCAGATTTCGGTGCCAATCCAGAATATTTGTCCCATACAATTTTTCCTTATCAAGTATTGATCGCAAAATGTTGTTAAAGGTGTTTGTTATCATGGTAATCTACATGAAAATAATGAAAATATAAGTATCAATAACATATTTAATTAGGCATTTAATTAAATATGCTCCCACTATTTTACTCAAAACAAATGACCCTCACCATTTGATTCGGAAAATCCCGTTGGAAGATTTTCTAGTGGGTCGAGATCCACATTTCACACAGGTTTGCGTATCACCACTGTTTTGCATTTCCAATCGATATTCTTTACATACATGATGCATTACGATTAAAGTTTTGATATATGTAATTTGATTTCACATGTGAATCTAAATATGTCGGAATATTCTGCATAATTGTCTATGTTATGCCTGTAATCCAATGCCATGAAAGTTCAGGTGTCCGGCAATCATGCTGCCATCAAATCCAAAATCCGTGGCCACTCGCTAGCACATCGCTAAGCGAGCCTGCAGCGAGCATTCGCTGAGCCTTCGCTAGGCGAGGCAGGAGCGAACGAAGCAGTGGCTGTTTTGTTCCTTTGCTGCGGTGCCTTATGTTTGTCCGATCAATATTCATGATAATTCTGCATTATTTGGTCTGATTTAGGGACTGTTATGTTGTGGTGCAATTTCCAATTGTATTTTACCTCGATACTCTAACCCGTGTGTTGAATTGTGTAAAGGCTACATATTCTCGAAGAAACGGCTGGCCAGGTGTTCCACCTTATGTGTGGGATACCCTTGTGGAAATTCACTCTGGATTACTCAATTAATTTTAATATAGTACTTTTAATGTATTATTGTTAATGTATTGATTTTAATGGGGAGATTCATCATAATTACCTAATTAACTTTGAAATATGGACTTTAAATAAATGATATCGGACTTCTCTTTGTTACCCCACGATTACGTAATACGGTCATGTCCCGCGAACGTGGGGATACACTTAGCAAAGACCCTTCGGTTAAATCATCATAGCCCCTCGAATGTTGCCTTTGTCCCTCGATGACTCTTCGGTGTACCCTACGATTAAATGATGATAGTCCCTTCGAATGCTAAGGTATCCTCATAACTGTTGCCTTCAATGACCAATCGATGACCCTACGATGACCCTTTTACATCCCAAGGATAAAACTACTTACTTCTCAATAGTAAGGACAGTTTTACCCTCACAAGGATAGGAAATACAGTAAAGACCTCGGACAGGTATAACCCTAAATTGCTCATTCATACCCTAAAATATTTTCCCACCTTACACATTTCAAACATCCTTTTTTGGAAAATCACCACTTAGCATACATCCGTACCAGGATCATTGCTAAGTTATATTTTTCTAAATAACTTTCAAATCTTAATGAGATAACCACTTTGTATACATTCATGCAAGAATCATTACAAAGTTAAATTCTCCTTTTCAAGACATTTCCTACACATTTCTCAACCACCTTTTTCAAACTAGCAAAACATAAATGATTGAGCAATTAAGAGCCCATGGATAACCATGGATACAAAGGGTGCTAATACCTTCCCTTTGTATAACGTACCTCCCGAACCTAAGAATCTAAATTAAGGTCTTTCCTGTTCTTTTCCACCTTTCCTTATGGGATAAAAGAAAAGTCGGTGGCGACTCTTGCTAACCGTGACATTGCGATTAAAAACATAAAAAAGTCCAGTTCACCGTATGACAGAACTGGCGACTCTGCTGGGGACATACAAAGAGAGGTCCATCTTAAAAAAAAATCATTTATGTTTTCCTAATTATTCCTTCTTTTAAGGGTATTGTTGAGTGAAAGATCCTACACCCGGATCTAGTGTACCTTAGGTAAGTAGCAATAGATCATCGCGACTATCCGGCGTATACTGGAATGGTTAAAATGATGGCTACGGTTAATGTGACACTTTGGATGTCCTGATGTTCCTCATGTTCACTTGAGGAAAAATTTGGCATTCGCGTGGTGTCATCAAAGCATTAACCAGACCTTTAGAACCTTAATTGACTCATCCTAGCCATTAGAAAGTAGTGAGATAACTGGCTTTGGTTCCGACTGAGGTTGGTTGATACTCGATACTACACTCTTTGAGATTGGACTTTAGGGAAGCTTCGGTCAACCACTAGGCGTTGCACTGAAGTGGACTTAAAGAAAGGTCGATGATCTGAGATCCTTCTAGAACCCGGTTACTATTCTAGGACAGGTTGAACCAACCAAACTTCAGTGGGGAGGGTATTTACCTACGGAACTCATGCAAGCCTTAAAACCTAGGAATGATTGTTGTGTGACTTGCTTACTTACATAACATCATAACATCATAACATCATAACATCATAACATCATAACATCATCATACTAACCATTTCAAGGACTTAGGAATTTAGCTTTGCTCTGTTGAACAGGTGATGGTTTCCAGGAAGACTATCCGGATCAATCTTGTAACGATCTCTCCTCAACTCAAGGATTTGGTGTCAGAACTTCCCGATCATGCTCAGTTCAACAAAAGACATGGCTCTCTTCTCAATTTAGTTACCACTGGTTTCAAAGAAGATATGATGAGAGTTCTATTTCAATTCTTCGATCCTAAACATCATTGCTTCACTTTCCTAGATTATCAGTTGGTACCCACATTAGAAGAGTTTTCCAAGCTGCTTGGGATACCTATCCTTGATCAAATACCTTTCAGTGGTCTGGAAAAGATTCCGAAGTCTGAAGAAGTTGCCGCAGCTTTACACATGACAAAGTCTGACATTGAGACCAATTGGATAACAAGAAGTGGAGTTAAGGGTTTACTTGCCAAATTTCTGACAAGTAAGGCCCGAGAATTCCTAAAAGTTATGAAGGTCCATGCTTTTGAAGATGTTCTAGCATTGCTAATCTATGGTTTGGTGTTATTCCCTAATCCAGACCAGTTCATAGACGTGAATGCTATTAAGATATTTCTCACTCATAACCCTGTGCCTACCTTGCTCGGAGATATTTTGCATTCCCTTCACACTCGTACTATGAAAAGGCAAGGGACTCTCATGTGCTGCGTACCTTTGTTGTCTAGGTGGTTTATTTCACACCTCCCTCAATCAGTCTTGAAGAATGATCAAAATCTGAAATGGTCTCAAAGGATAATGACACTCTCCCATTCAGACATCCGGTGGTGTTCTAATCTCAGAGAAAATGTTATCATCATCGACCATTGTGGAGAATTCCCTAATGTACCCCTCATGGGGATAAGAGGAGGTATTACTTATAATCCTGCCTTAGCCCTACGTCAGTTTGGGCATGCTCGAAGAGATGGTCCACATGAAATGATTATTCAAGGTACAGTGTTTGACTATGACAATGACCCTCAAGGTCTCCGCCAAAGGTTTATATGAGCTTGGGGCATGGTGAAAAGAAGCACTTTAGGACAGAAAAATTCTATTCCTATGGAGCCTTATCTCAGATGGGTACGCGCCAGAGCTCGTGAACTTGTCATGCCATATCTTGCAGTCGGACCATTGATTGTTGAATCAGAGGTCGAAGGAGGTACTTCCCAGATCATTTCTTATCCAGATATGCCTACCGATGTTGAGGAATTGAAAAGATCCTGGACCCAGTTGAGAGAGGAGAGAGATACTTTCGAAACTCAGTTCAATGCAGAAAGGAAGAAAGTATTAGAGCTCACCAGCCAGCTTAATGAAGAACGAAGACTCAATGCATATCTTCGCCCAAAAAGAAGTCGCCCCTGGGAGACTTGAGCTTTCATTGTATTTTTAGCATTATTCCTTTCGTAATGAACATTGATCAAAAAAAAAAAATTAGCAATAAACATTTCTCTCTTGTTGGTGATTTACGCAAAGTTAAATTCCAAAAGTCCTTGGAAACATTTCATACATTGCATCGCATAACATAACATTGCATAACAGGTATTCTAAAGGACCATATTCTCACGGTCTGCCTCTTACACAGAAAAATGGATCTCGAACAAACTGTCAAAGATCTCCAGACTCAGAATGCTCAATTCAAGGAGATGATGCTAAGCTTATCCAAGGGGCAGGAGGAACTGAAGGCTCTTTTGGTCGAAAAGAAGAAAGACAAGAAAGCTGTGAGTTTCATTAACCCAGGAAGAAGGCGTAAAGGACAGGCTACGGGAATCAAATTTGGAATCCCGAATGGTCCATAAGAGGGGGCGGAGAATGATTCAGAGGAAGATAATGCTGATTTCTCCAACCCTGAGGATGACGATGAAGAGTATGAGAATGAACAGTACTCTCCAAGAGATGATAAGTACAAGTTGCTGGAAGAACGTATGCTAGCCATGGAGGGTCAGAAGGCGCCTGGTCTGGATTTCGAAAGTTTGGGCCTGGTCTCCGATGTGACCATTCCTCGCAAATTCAAAATCCCCACTTTCACTAAGTACGATGGTGCGTCCTGTCCTCAGATGCATCTAAGGGCTTATGTGAGAAAGATTCAGCCGCATACCACTGATAGGAAGCTGTGGATCCATTTCTTCCAAGAGAGCCTGTCTGGCACATAGTTGGAATGGTATTATCAGCTCGAGAGTTCTGACATCCGCACCTGGACTGATTTAGCGACAGCTTTCTATAAACAGTACCAGTATAATTCTGAGCTAGCGCCTACTCGGCTACAGCTGCAGAATATGGCTATGGGATCTAAAGAAAGCTTCAAAGAGTATGCTCAGAAATGGAGAGATTTGGCCGGCAGGGTCAAACCCCCTATGACTGACCGAGAATTAGTAGACTTGTTCATGGGTACCCTGACTGGCCCATTCTACAGCCACCTACTGGGGGAGTTCTTCATCAGGTTTCACTGAACTTATACTGACAGGTGAACGGGTGGAGAGCGGCATTCGAAGTGGAAGGATACAGGCAGCTACCTCTACAAGCAGTAAAAAGTCCTACCATGGGAAGGATGAATCGAATGTTGTGTATGGTCAAAAGAATCATAATAAGAAAAATGGTGACCATGCCGTTGGAGCAGTGACAATCGCAGCCCCGCCAGCTCAAAACTCCCAGCACCGACAAGACAGACCAAGAAGGCAGTTTACCAAGCTCAATATGACTTTAGCACAAGCACTGCAAAGTATGTTAAAGGCAAACTTAATCACTCTCAGAGGTCCTCCTGCAAATGTCAACACCGCTTCGCCTCGTTATAATCCCAATGCCAGGTGTGCACATCACTCCGATAGCCCCGGGCATGATACAAACGATTGTTGGTTGTTGAAGAACAAAATTCAGGACATGATCGACGCTGGGGAAATTGAATTCGAGCCTCCGGAGACTCCTAATGTTATCACTGCTCCTATGCCTAACCATGACAAGACTGTTAATGCTATGGATGACGATTCTCACATTTCCGATGTGGCGGACTTAACATCTCCTCTCCCGATCATAAAGAGGAATTTATTGCAAGCTGGTTTATTTCCAGGTTGTACTGAAGATTGCAATCTCTGCATACTCCGGCCCGAGGACTGTTTGAAATTGAAGAATGGTATTCAACGGCTGATGGACGATCGTACAATTCTCTTTGAAAGAGTTCCTAAGGCGGAAAACCCTATTGAAGAAATATCTGTGATTGCAAGGTCCAAGGTTCCAGTGAAGATTACTGCTCCCAGAGTACCCGTAAAGATTATTGCTAGGCCCAAGGTAGCCCCCCTAATCATTACTGCACCTGGCCCAGTACCGTATTCTTCAAGCAAAGCCATTCCGTGGAATTATGGAGGTGATGTTTACATCCATGGCGTAAAGCAAGTTGGTGATTCTGCTAATCCTAATGACATTGTTGGGACTAGTAAAGTTACTCGAAGCGGAAGGATCTTCTCTCCAGAGATCTCACCTCCAGTTCCCGAAAACCGAGGAAAGGAACCAGTCAACCCTTCTCAGTCAGAGATGCCGATCGAAGCTACTACTGAAGACGTTGCCAAACGAGAAATGGAAGAAGTGCTGAAAATCATTCGCAAGAGTGATTTCGATGTGGTAGAGCAGATAGGGCATACTCCTTCCAAAATCTCGATGTTATCCTTGTTGTTATCTTCTGAATCTCATGCCCATGCATTGATAAAATTCTTGAAGACTGCTCATGTACCTCAGGAAACATCCGTCGATCAATTCGAAAACTATGTTGCTAACCTGACTGTTGACGATGGCCTAGGTTTTTCCAACGCTGACCTGACACCAGCAGGGAAGAATCACAATAACGCCCTGCATATTTCTATTGAGTGTAAGGGGATCTCCCTGTCTCATGTGTTGATCGATAATGGCTCTTCTTTGAATGTGCTACCGAAAGCCGTGCTCGATAAAATTGACTGTAAAGGCATTGAATTGAAGCCTAGTGACATTGTGGTGCGTGCTTACGATGGTGCAAAGAGTGTTGTCCACGGTGAAGTTGTTCTCCCTATCAAGATAGGACCTCAAGTCTTCAACACTACCTTTCATGTAATGAACATTCGCCCCGCCTATTCCTGCTTGCTGGGACGCCCTTGGATTCATGGGGCAGGTGCTGTAGCTTCGTCTCTCCATCAAAAGCTGAGATATCCAATAGAGGGTAAGATCGTCACTGTGTGTGGGGAAGGAGAATACATTGTCAGTAGTGTGCATACCTTCAGATACATCGAGATGGATGGTGAATTCTTCGAGACTCCGTCTCAGTCATTTGAAGTGGTTCCTCCGCCCCGTCCTGTCCTTAAGCCAACTCCCCTTGTGCCCGAGGTTATTCGAGCTCCTCCTGCCATGGTTTCCCTGAAGGACGCTCAAGCTGTGGTTGAAGATGGTGGCTGTACTGGTTGGGGTCAACTGATCAACATACCCTACAAGTCTGATAAATCTGGTCTGGGATTTAGCTCTGAAAAGATGGTCAAAGATCAAATCAATGCTGTAGAAGATGCTGACCATGATTGCGACCTGGATAGCTGGATCTACCCAACAATTGGTGACGGACTCAATAATTGGAAGGCTGAAGACACTATCCCGATCTCCTTTAGTCAGGAGTAATTGTTATTGTCCATTTAGTATTGCAAATTTTTAATTTTTCAATTGAACTTCTCCAAGCGTTGTGTCTATGCCCGGGGCACAATAGCTAATTTGTTAAGGGTTTTGTCATTTCATAAGCATATTCATATTCAATAAATCAATGGACTTTGTTGCATTCAAATGTTGCGCTCTTTATCTTTCCTGTCGTCTTTCAAACAAGCTATGCTTTCTTACACACACTCACGTAACGAATTGCAGATCCGTATCCACTCTGGATCCTATGGATAATAATTCCGCTACTGTTCATTATGACTTTGAAAATCCGATCTACCAAGCCGAAGATGGAAGTGAGGAAAATTGTGAAGTACCTGGAGAGCTTGCCAGACTGTTACTGCAAGAGGAAAGGACTATACAGCCGCATGAAGAGTCATTCGAAATCGTAAATCTAGGTACTGAAGTGGACAGAAAAGAAGTCAAAATAGGAGCAGGTTTGGAAAACAGTGTCAAAGAAAGATTGATTCAGATGTTACATGATTACGTAGAGGTTTTCGCTTGGTCTTATGAAGACATGCCCGGATTGGATACTGGTATAGTGGTGCATCGGCTGCCGATGAAGGAAGATTGTCGTCCTGTTAAGCAGAAGGTTCGCCGCATGCGTCCTGAAATGTCTGAGAAAATCAAAGCTGAGGTTATGAAACAATTCAATGCCGGTTTTCTAGCCGTTACTTCTTATCCTCAATGGGTTGCTAATGTGGTACCAGTGCCGAAGAAGGATGGTAAGGTGCGAATGTGCGTAGATTACAGAGATTTGAATAAAGCGAGTCCCAAAGATGACTTTCCACTCCCGCACATTGATGTTCTGGTGGACAATACCGCTCAACACAAAGTATTCTCCTTCATGGATGGATTCTCGGGTTATAACCAGATTAAGATGGCACCTGAGGACATGGAGAAAACTACGTTTGTGACGCAATGGGGCACTTTCTGTTACAGAGTAATGCCATTCGGTTTAAAGAACGTCGGGGCAACATACCAGCGTGCTATGGTGGTTTTGTTCCATGATATGATTCATCATGAAATAGAAGTGCACGTGGATGACATGATAGCCAGATCTCATACTGAAAAAGAACATCTCGATCATTTATACAAACTGTTCGAGAGGTTGAAGAAGTACAAGTTGAGATTGAATCCGAACAAATGCACCTTTGGAGTAAGATCCGGTAAACTCTTGGGCTTTATTGTCAGTGGTAAAGGAATTGAGGTTGACCCGGCTAAAGTGAGAGCTATTCAAGAAATGCCAGTTCCCCGTACGGAGAAAGAGGTCAGAGGTTTCTTGGGACGCTTGAACTACATTGCCCGATTTATCTCCCACTTGACCGCTACCTGCAAACCCATCTTCAAATTACTGAGGAAGAATCAAGAGATGATATGGAATGACGAATGCCAAGAAGCTTTTGACAAAATCAAGAAATATCTCCAGGAACCTCCAATTCTGATACCACCAGTTGAAGGAAGACCTCTAATCATGTATTTGACCGTGTTAGAAAGTTCAATGGGGTGCGTGTTGGGGCAACATGACGAGTCTGGTCGAAAAGAGCATGCCATATACTACCTGAGCAAAAAGTTTACTGACTGTGAAACAAGATACTCACTGCTCGAGAGAACTTGCTGTGCTTTGGCCTGGGCTGCTCGCCGACTAAGACAGTATATGTTGAATCATACCACTTTGTTGATTTCTAGGATGGATCCCATCAAATACATGTTCGAGAAGCCTGCCCTCTCCGGAAGAATAGCGAGATGGCAGATGATCTTAACAGAGTACGACATCCAGTATACTACCCAGAAAGCCATCAAAGGAAGCGTGCTAGTTGATCATTTGGCTCATCAAGCGGTGGACGATTATCAATCTATGAATTTTGAGTTCCCAGATGAGGATGTCATGCTTGTTACTGATGATGAAAAACCTAAACCGGATGAAGGACCCGAACTGGGATCCCGATGGACTATGGTTTTTGATGGATCTTCCAATGCATTGGGCCATGGTGTTGGGGTTGTAATCATTTCCCCCGGAGGTTACCATACACCTTTCACTGCTAGACTGTGTTTTCATTGTACCAATAATATGGCTGAGTATGAAGCATGTATTTCGGGACTCAAAGCTGCTATAGATCGGCGAATCAAGTTTTTGAGAGTGTACGGAGATTCGGCCTTGGTAATCAGTCAGATCAAAGGAGAATGGGACACTAAACATCCAAATCTCATCCCTTATCGAGAGCGGGTAATGACATTAATTCCATACTTTGAAGAGATTACATTTGAACATATTCCACGAGAGGAGAATCAGTTGGCAGAAGCATTAGCTACCATGTCATCTATGTTTAGAGTCAGATGGGACAACGAAGCTCCCAGGATCACTATTGAACGATTGGATGAACCAGCACACTGTTATGAACTTCACACTGAGAGGGTACAGGGGAAACCTTGGTTCCACGACGTAAAAAGATATTTAGAAGCTCAGGAATACCCTGAAGGGGCATCCATCAATGACAGAAAATTTCTGAGGAAGTTCTCCGCTAAATTCTTTCTGAGTAATGGAGTGTTATACAAACGTAATCATGATTCGACTCTGCTTCGCTGTGTGGATAGAAAGGAAGCAGAAAGGATTATGGAAGACATGCATAACGGTATTTTTTGGACTCATTCTAACGGACATACAATGGCCAAGAAGATTCTGAGATCAGGGTATTATTGGTCTACCATGGAAGCTGATTGCCACCATCACTCCAGAACCTGTCGCAAGTGCCGGATCTACGCGGACAAAGTACATGTGCCTCCTGCTCCATTGAACGTGTTGACAGCACCTTGGCCCTTTGCAATGTGGGGCATCGATATGATTGGAGAGATTAAACCCACGGCTTCTAATGGACATCGCTTCATTCTCATCGCTATTGATTACTTTACGAAGTGGGTAGAGGCAGCCTCATTCGCTTCTGTCACCAAGAATGTGGTGGCACGGTTCATCAAGAATAGCCTTATTTGTCGATACGGCATCCCTGAAAGAATTATCACTGACAATGGTACTAATTTGAACAACAAGATGATTGCTGAACTCTGCACGCAGTTCAAAATTAAACACCATAACTCTTCTCCGTACCGGCCAAAGATGAATGGCGCCGTAGAGGCTGCTAATAAGAACATCAAGAAGATCATACAAAAGATGACAGTAACGTACAAAGACTGGCACGAGATGTTACCATTTGCTCTCCATGGTTATCGCACTTCAATACGCACTTCGACAGGGGCAACTCCTTTCTCTTTAGTCTACGGAATGGAAGCCGTTTTACCAGTGGAAGTCAAGATTCCCTCTCTAAGAATCATGAAAGAGGCAGGCTTAGATGAAGATGAATGGATTCAGACTCGACTCGATCAGATAAATTTGATTGATGAGAAGAGACTTGCGGCTGTTTGTCATGGGCAGATATATCAGAAGCGCATGACCCAGGCATTTAATAAAAGAGTCAAGAGACAGGTGTATCAAATTGGCGACTTGGTGATCAAGCGTATCATTCTACCACAAGGGGATCCCAGAGGTAAGTGGACTCCCACATACGAAGGGCCATTTGTGGTTAAGAAGGTATTCTCCGGTGGAGCCATGATACTTGCTACAATGGATGGCGAAGACTTCCCGCAACCTGTGAACGCGGACATAGTTAAAAAATACTACGCATAAAAGAGACCCGCTAGGTCGACGTACCTAGGCAAAAGTACGGGCATCCCGGCGAACCAAAAGGGTTCGGGCAAAAATTAGGGATAAATATATAAAGACGTACACCCGGCAAGTCGAAAACCTGAAAAGGCGGCTTGGGCAAAAAAGGGTATCCCGGTGGACTAAAAACCTGAAAAGGCGGTCCAGGCAAAAATTAGGGATTTAAGCGTATGACTGTGTCCCGTTCTCGGTCAGCTTCAACCAGGTTCCAAGGACTGAACAAGCCAATCACTTCTATCCGACAGCAGGAGATGAGATGCTTGAAGACATAATGACAATAGTGAAGTTAGAATCGATAGGACTTTCTCTGCATAGCTTTCTCTTTGTCTGCCTGGCAATGTCCTCTTACTAGGATGTCTGTCTCCTTGTACATAAATTGCCTATTTGTAGGCCCTCTTTCAAAATCAATCCAATTTTATTTCCAAAAAGATGCCTTTGTTTTACTTCCTCTGTTTTGATTGCGTAAACGTCCATTGATTTAATTTGAATTGATTTATGCATTTGAATATGATTAATGTTTACAAAAATACATGCCTAAAATAGAAATAGCGATTACTACGAGACTTCAGGACCAAGGAGAAGGTCTAACCACGCTTTCCAATGAGTCCGTCGCTAATTCTGTTCCCCAACAAGAACCAGCTATTCCCCAGAAGAAATTGGCATCACTAATTGATCGTATCTTCTATCCCCAGCCAGGCGCTGCCGGATCTTTCCACCATCAAACGAAAATGGAGTATTCCCCCAGCTGAGACAGAGTCATCAATACAAATATCTCCAACCAGAAGACTGAGTATTTCCCCAGTAGAGTTCCCTGGAAGAGTGTTCAGACGCATAGTGCATTCATTACATCATTTCATATTACATACCTGCATACGATGCTCACATTTACTTCATTCCGCATCATATACTTTACATCATTTCATAGCATGTATAGGCATACCATGTTCGCAAGCATAAAGCATATCACGCATCATGACATTGCATGAAACTAACTTTATTTTTCAGGCTAATTATCCTCCTGATCACATTCAAGATTCGAATACAGCTCTCAGATATAATCCATCTGACGAACGTTCTGACATCCTCCCAATGGTGGCATCTCTAAGCCCACCCCAGATATTCACTGCAAATACAACAAATATTATCAGATACAGCCTAACGTACGGTTCATTCTAATTCAGCCCAACATATGACTCCTTCAGCTCAGATACGATCTAACGTACGATCCATTCTGACTTTCAGCAACTCCAATACGGTCTAACGTACGACCCATTTGGATACTCAAATCCTCAGATGCTGCCTAGCGTACGGTACATTCCGGGGTGTAGTCTAGCGTACGACTACTTTCTTCTTCAGATACAGCCTAACGTACGGCTCATTCTGCAACTCCAATACGGTCTAACGTACGACCCATTTGGACCTTCAGCTCAGATACGATCTAACGTACGATCCATTTTGACTTTCAGCAACTCCAATACGGTCTAACGTACGACCCATTTGGATACTCAAATCCTCAGATGCTGCCTAGCGTACGGTACATTCCGGGGTGTAGTCTAGCGTACGACTACTTTCTTCTTCAGATACAGCCTAACGTACGGCTCATTCTGCAACTCCAATACGGTCTAACGTACGACCCATTTGGACCTTCAGCTCAGATACGATCTAACATACGATCCATTCTGACTTTCAGCAACTCCAATACGGTCTAACGTACGACCCATTTGGATACTCAAATCCTCAGATGCTGCCTAGCGTACGGTACATTCCGGGGTGTAGTCTAGCATATGACTACTTTCTTCGTCAGATACAGCCTAGTGTACGGCTCATTCTGCAACTCAGATACGATCTAGCGTACGATCCCTTCTGATCTTTCATCCCCAGCAAAGCCATCCGCCTAATGAACAACTCACTCTGGTATTTAGACACGGTCTAACGTACGATCCATTCTGATCCCTCATCCCCAGCAGTATATAGCACACTCTGACTCCCCAGCGAAGTCAACAGCATAATGGATGATTCACTATACGGTCTAGCGTATGACCCGGTATGACACCCATGTTTCCAGGTATCGTCTAACGTACGACGCAATCTGGAGCCCTCATCATCAAACTACCTGGATGGCATCTTTAAGCCCATCTCCATCAAGATTAATGGACAGGCGCAAATTTTTGGGGCATTCTAGTGTTCAATAATCTTTCACCTCCAGACCACGAACGGCACATACCATTCTACTCTCTCGGTTCAAGAATATTGAACAGGGGCAGCTGTCATACCCCAAAATTTGCCCGTTGATATTACAAAGCATTCCTCAAGACTCTCCGACTTGTTCTGCAAGGCACTGACATCAAATGAACAAAAGCCCGGCTCACAACAGGCCCAATCCAAAAGTGGCCCAAACTAGCTTGCTCGCTAGGCGAGCAATTTCTTCGCCTAGCGAACACTTCATCATGACACTCGCCCAGCGAAGCGTCGGATCCAGAAAAAGCCTAAACTAGCTTGCTCGCTAGGCGAGCAATTCCTTCGCCTAGCGAAGCTTGCGAAAATCAGAAGTTTTGGACCTCAACCTGAGCCCATTATGTCACCACTACTACTATAAATACCAGCTCTTCAGCTACGAAAATGGAAGGAGGCGAACGGAGAGACCAAGACGGACAGAGAAGGACAGAAACCCTGCTAACCCGAAGAATTCAGAGTAAGGAAACCCTGAAGGCAGTTCATCCGCACCGACGCCGCCCAACTCAAGCCGACATCCGGAGTGATCAGTCCCTTTCAACGTTGCAATCCAACATCGCAATTGCACACAGGTTTGCGTATCACCACTGTTTTGCGTTTCCAATCGATATTCTTTACATACATGATGCATTACGATTAAAGTTTTGATATATGTAATTTGATTTCACATGTGAATCTAAATATGTCGGAATATTCTGCATAATTGTCTATGCTATGCCTGTAATCCAATGCCATGAAAGTTCAGGTGTCCGGCAATCATGCTGCCATCAAATCCAAAATCCGTGGCCACTCGCTAGCACATCGCTAAGCGAGCCTGCAGCGAGCATTCGCTGAGCCTTCGCTAGGCGAGGCAGGAGCGAACGAAGCAGTGGCTGTTTTGTTCCTTTGCTGCGGTGCCTTATGTTTGTCCGATCAATATTCATGATAATTCTGCATTATTTGGTCTGATTTAGGGACTGTTATGTTGTGGTGCAATTTCCAATTGTATTTTACCTCGATACTCTAACCCGTGTGTTGAATTGTGTAAAGGCTACATATTCTCGAAGAAACGGCTGGCCAGGTGTTCCACCTTATGTGTGGGATACCCTTGTGGAAATTCACTCTGGATTACTCAATTAATTTTAATATAGTACTTTTAATGTATTATTGTTAATGTATTGATTTTAATGGGGAGATTCATCATAATTACCTAATTAACTTTGAAATATGGACTTTAAATAAATGATATCGGACTTCTCTTTGTTACCCCACGATTACGTAATACGGTCATGTCCCGCGAACGTGGGGATACACTTAGCAAAGACCCTTCGGTTAAATCATCATAGCCCCTCGAATGTTGCCTTTGTCCCTCGATGACTCTTCGGTGTAGCCTACGGTTAAATGATGATAGTCCCTTCGAATGCTAAGGTATCCTCATAACTGTTGCCTTTAATGACCAATCGATGACCCTACGATGACCCTTTTACATCCCAAGGATAAAACTACTTACTTCTCAATAGTAAGGACAGTTTTACCCTCACAAGGATAGGAAATACAGTAAAGACCTCGGACAGGTATAACCCTAAATTGCTCATTCATACCCTAAAATATTTTTCCCACCTTACACATTTCAAACATCCTTTTTTGGAAAATCACCACTTAGCATACATCCGTACCAGGATCATTGCTAAGTTATATTTTTCTAAATAACTTTCAAATCTTAATGAGATAACCACTTTGTATACATTCATGCAAGAATCATTACAAAGTTAAATTCTCCTTTTCAAGACATTTCCTACACATTTCTCAACCACCTTTTTCAAACTAGCAAAACATAAATGATTGAGCAATTAAGAGCCCATGGATAACCATGGATACAAAGGGTGCTAATACCTTCCCTTTGTATAACGTACCTCCCGAACCTAAGAATCTAAATTAAGGTCTTTCCTGTTCTTTTCCACCTTTCCTTATGGGATAAAAGAAAAGTCGGTGGCGACTCTTGCTAACCGCGACATTGCGATTAAAAACATAAAAAAGTCCAGTTCACCGTATGACAGGATTACACAAAACTAGGTTATTTAGGTAGGAGCTCCTTCCAATTGTATCTAATACAACTCTCGAATATTTTAGTTGGGTGAATAACTCCTTATTCCAATCCATCACATGGATCATTTCCAACTCTTGCTTCTAAACATATATAATCTTATTATAATTTGTTTAGTTAAATTTGACCCATTGTTTTAGCAATTGGATATTACAATTATCCCATTGCACCTTACTAATATAGAATATGCACCTCGCGTAGGCGAAACCTACATTATTCAATACTAGTCTTAATGAGTGCTAAAACTTGGAAAGCATAAACTTAATATTTAATTTGAGGGAATTTGCAATTATTCTGATCTCACCGACTTATTTATCATATAAATCATCTCTCACATGCATCAACATACATTCACAATGAAACAGTTATGGCCCGTAGCGCAATTGTTCTCCCAAGCCAATGAGAGAACCTAAGTTAACCTAATAACGATCTAAGCTTCTCCAAGCAAGATCTTCAAGGTTGTCCTTCTTTGATATTGTATTCTTCTCTTTCTTCATAATATTACATTACATACATGATGCCAAAGCATAGTCAACACCAATCATCCAAATCGTACACATATGATGCCAAATTTAATTACTCATTTATTCTTTGATTCATTTTGTCTTTTAATCGTATTAATACAGAAAATGCAGAAAATAAATAGCTATCAGATGCATGGTTTCGTAAGTGGCTCTGATACCATTGAAGAAGAAGAGCGATCCAAAACGCAACGGAATTTAAAAATTTCTCCTTTAGTGATCCTTATAAATGGGCATGATCAGTGATAGAATCGTTACCTCTTGTGGCGATTGAAACCTTTGACGTAGATCTACGGAGTGACCACGAATGTTGAATGGTGACAACGCCTCTACTCAATCCACACAAACGGATTCCTTCAATCTCAGTGCTAGCTGCTATGAATGAAGGCTTTGAGTGAGTGAGTGAGAGAGAGAGAGAGAGAGAGAGAGAGAGAGAAATAAAATTACAACTACACAAATGCTTCTGCACAAAGGTTCTATTTATAGAACCACTTGTGTGGACTGCAAGCTAAAAAGCCCACTTAAGTGTATGTGGCCCATATATTATGATATGCCAAAATCACTTAAGCGTGTGGTACCTTACCATATTTTGTATTCTACTTAAGTACGTCGTACCTTACGATGTTCTACAATTCACTTAAGTGCACCGTACCTTACGGTGTTCCTTAGTTACTCTATCTCTCATCAATCCGTCCTTTTGTGTGTGACCCTGTAGGTTTTCACGACATTAGCAATTATATTAAATCACATATTTAACATAATAAAAAGTGAGCGGTATCTAGCAACACATCACTGCTACCCAAGACACGAAAATGTCATGTGATCTGACAAATCCTTTTGTGATAATACTTATGTGTATAATTACCCTTTTGCCCCTATGTCTATTTGAACACAAGGCATATACTATGTCATCCTTGTCCAGTTCAATATTGGGCCCGTAGACATTTATCCTGTTATGCAGGATGGGCAAATTCCATCTAGGTCACTCATGTCCCTTAGCATACTTTGTGGAGTACCCATAAGTTGTCTTTATGGTCATCCAGTTACGGATAACGTTTGATCAACAATAAAGCACTCGACTCTACATCTAGGGTCCATAGTACTTTCAGGTCGAAGAGTGGTATACACCACTATCACCATGAGAATAACTTATGACACTTTGCATAACATTCTATATGGTATTCTCATAGCGGGTCAATCCAGTATAAATATTACTCATAATATTCATACCTATGTTTAAGACTTGATAACTCTTTATCCATGATCCATGAGATGTGATCATCGGTCTATATAAATAACAGTCTTAATGCTTTAATGTTATCCCACTTCACAACAAAGCTCGACTGCGGATACTTTAATAATAGTGTCCTTATGTTTAATGGGATCTCATGATTAAGTCACACTTGATACATTAAACGGACTATCTATTCTAGGGATTTTATTATTCAAAGATAATAAAGAAAAATCCTTTTATTATTAATAAATAATTCGATACAAGTACCAAAAGTATTGACCTCTAGGGCTTACACCAACATTAACATCTTATTTACCATTTGTTTAGCTTTGTTAATGTCATGCTTGAACATCTTCTTTATCATGTGCTTATATTTGTTGATGCCATGCTTGAACATCTTCTTCATCTTGCTTATATTTTGTTTATCTTTTTGCCTAAATCCAAGGGAAAGACCTCTTTATTGACTTAACGCCATAGGTAGTTTAGCAATCCCTAGTTTCCCTTTGACCTTGTTAGAGTCATTCTCATTTTCAACTTAGATTTAAGTAAGAGTTTGTAACTCTTGTAAGTATGTTTGTTATGAACACTTACTTCCCCCTTTGGAACCTTGATCACTATCAAGTGTTCTTTCACCCTTAGTTAGGTGAACTACGGTTGCTCTGATTCCATCCTTATAAGGATACGTAGGCACATGACCGCGAAGTTTTGGTGAGCAAACTTAATAAAACCTTTAGGTCCTTCCCGATAAAACATTTCCAAACAATAGCGAACAAACAATAACATAACACAAATACTTTCAAAAGGTTCCTATAGGATACTATAGATACTTAGGATTCTAATACCTTCCCTTAGTATAACCAACCCCCGAACTTTAGATCTCTTTGCATTGTTTTTACATTGCACAATTAGGGTCTTATTTGATATTTTCCCTTTCCCTTGGATAAATTAAAGTTCGGTGGTGAGCATTTAATGTTTTGTGATTCAAGTTAATACAATAGCTTGATATCCGATTCTCACCGTGATAGAAGGTCCAACGGTATTTGATAGGTTTGTCATCATTTCTCCCCCAATAGCTGGGGGTTATCGCCAACGGCGCTTCCGTAATTGAGTTTGATGCCCATGTTGTCGTAGTTGGGTCGTTGTAGTTTGGTGGATTATGAATGATATGGTTGTCCGAATTGGGACATTGAATCGTTTTGGAAACGAAGCAATGGTTCTAGTGGTGTACTAAAGTCAAATAATGGTTGGATGTTATGGCGATGGGATGTTTGGGTGTTCATTAGTGGGGGGGCTACGATGACATGACGTTGAATTGTATGAATCATCTGGGCTATAGACTATTGTGGTGGTTGTGTATGGTTGTTGGTGGTTATGGTTTGATTCCTGATTTTGAGTTTGGGTGTGTGGCATGAATTGGTTGCAAGATTGGGTGTTTGATGGTTGGGTGTATATGGTAGGGTGATGGTATAAGGTTGGTCATTGGGTTTGGGTGGGTTGACATTGTTGTTGGGCGGGGATTTGTTGTTGGGCGTTTGATGATGAAGCTCGTTGGTGTGGATCAATCAAATACCTTGGCTCATACACAAATTGTGGCGTTGTAATTGACCTAAACCATGTCATATAATGTTGAGTTGGTCTAGCACCATGTATGACTAGTTCGTTTAAGATGTGTTGTCGCCTTTTGTCATTGGCTCCTCCTATCATTGAAAATTAGATGCGCCAGTTGGATTGACGCATACGTAATGAAAGGTGGTTATTTTCGTAATTATTTTGAAAAATAGGTTATTTTAGAATTTAAATTTAAAAATGTGGTTATTTAAAAAAAATCATAAAACGACTTTCCAACTTTCAATGTGTCTCTTGAGTTGTTTAGCAGAGTTTGATTTGTCTTTGAAAAATGAAAAATTATGTGCAAAGAGAACGTGTATTCCAATAATAATAAAAGGTAAAAATAAATGGTTAAATTGGGTTAAAAAATAAATAGTATGTACTCCCTCTGACTTTATTTATAAGCAAAAATCTTTAAAAATGTTTGGCCTTAAATATAAACTATGGCCTTAAATATAAACTAAAGTGAATATATTCTACTCTATTCAATAAAAGTAATAATGCACATTTAATGTGCAGTACTATACTCATGTTAATTTTATCTTTTGAGGAATAGTACTTTTGTCTTATTATGCATATTTTCCTTTTATTTTACTTCATATTTCATTTTAAATTATTTGAATTTGCATTTATTTCAAATTACTACTAATAACTTCTTCTTTTTTGCTTAAAGCAAATTGTATACTCCTTGTTCATTCTTCAATTTTTTAATTAAAAAAATTATAGGAGTACTATTCAATTTTATATTTGAACTAATTTCATATATTTTATATCAATTTTTTCACTTAAAATATAATTAGAAAACAAGTACCAACAGTTATATGCAATTCAACTTTTTCATAATATAAAAATTTCTATCACATTTGTTTAGCCAATATTATATAAATATTCATAAGTATTTTTGAACTAATTCTCTATCACATTTGAGTCAAGTGGGTCCTTCCTTGAGTAAGCAATACATCTTTTTTTATATGAGGAATTTTATAATCATTGGATCCTTTCTTCTTCATAATTTCAATCATACACGATTGAAGTGTAAGAAAAATCTTGTTTGAACTTTTGATATCAAAAGACTCATAAGCATTTTCTACGATTTGAATAAGCTCATCAACTGAATTAACCACTTCTTTCTGTTGCAATGATTGTACGGCATTAAAGAAACCTAAATCCAAAACATTTAAATCGGGAGAATTAGGCGGTTGACAAGTCAAACGAATGTCAAAGCCTCCTTCAGAATCTGCTACACGAAATTCTTCATCATCTAAAGAAACATGACACAGTGCATTATCTTGCTGAATAAAAATTGTCTCACATGCATGCTCCCGTGGCCATTTTTCTTTGAGGGCCGGTAAGATCTTGTTTATTAAAAACATTCGACTAACATCTTTAGTGATAGAAGTAATTGATTTTGTTTCAAGTGTCCCTATTGACCGATTGACACTTGACCTTCTTGCCAACACTTTATCAACTAGGGAAAACACACCAATTTTTCCAGTGAACATCACATTATCTTCATCATCAAATATAGGTCTAGCTACCGCTACTAAAAACATGACCTTTTGAATATAATTTTTGTTTATGCAAGCCCTATATGGATCATCCTCATTTGTAAGAAGGTAATAATTTGTTCAATTTTTTGACATATATGGATCATCCTCAAACATACTCAAGCAGAATCTAAGACGTTGTTTCATATTATCATCCTTCATATGTGACTTCAATGCGCTTGAATGTTTACGCAATACCCCTTCAGTCACATATTTTTCCAATATTGACTTGCTTTTAATACCTATTATCATCCTTCCATGAGCTTTAGGTATTAGAAGCGGATATTATGACACTAAAAAAAATATTAACTATAACTTTTAATATTAAAAAAGTGTTTCTTAAAAGACATTTGATCTATAACTTTGAACAATATTAACTATATTTTATGTGACTCTCAAAATCACTAAAATATTATTTTTTAACAGTGGCTAAATGCATAAAAGTTATACACTTTGCTATAACATTCATAAGAAATCCAAAAAGAGCTTTAAAAATAATTTCAAGAGCACTTAATAATGTGCATGCAATAAGCTAGTTAAAGTCGAACCGCTTTGTTGATGTAACCATAATATATGATATTTGTTGCAATTTGTATTCCTCTTTTTCAATAATCTTAAAAGAAGTATTTGACTTCAAAATAAGTCCCTCGAGCAGCCTCAAGCAGGGGATCGTTATCCCTCAAGCAGCTGTCCTCATCTTTTACAATCATTTTTCTCTAGCTTTCCTATATTACAGTTCAACTTCTGGTTTAAGACTATTAAGATGTTTGTATATGTACCAGTTAAAACCATTTGAAATTAAAGAACAAGAGGTTCAGTTTCCTGGAATGCCTATTTCATTTCCAATTACAGAAAATTGACCCAGACAGTGAAAAAGATCAATAATGCCAACAACTTTAATTCATATAGTAATAGCATAAGCATTCACTTAACACCTTAGCATCACCAAGTTAACGAAATACAGTAGCATGGGAAATGGTACACAGCCAGAAACTGATTTCCCTAAGCAAAATCTAAACACAAAGATTACACTTTGATTATAGGTTATAATGATAATAATAAAACACACAAAAGCATTCTAAATGCGACTATCCCAGAGGGATTCTTGCTGAACTTTACCACTTTTCAAAAGCCTCTCAATTTCCTGCGGAGGGTTCAAACCGAGATTCACCGCACGCTCCCAGCGTGCCAGCCTCGTCATCCCAATACAAGGACCGTAAACCGTGTTCATGTCAAATTGGCGCAACACCGACTCGCTTTCGCTACATTCATCTTAAATCCACAAAGCACAAATCAGATTACCGAAAAAAATGAAGTGATTTGGGTGAATGAGAAAACCCTAGAAATTAAAAGAATGAAAAAAATAGAACCTTGGAGATCTGGTTTGCCGTTGCGGGATGTGAGGGCTGGTGGTTGGGCGAGATTGGAACTGAAAGTGGCGGCGTGGATAGGAGATTTTTTGGTGTTGGCTGTGGCGGTGGTGGGGTTTTTTCTTTGCTTGTAGAAACCTTTGATATTTCCCGATGACATTTTCTCTCTCTTCTTTTGAAATTTGAAATTTGAAATATGCTTGTATCTCTCTAGCTGTCTAAAGAAGCATTCACCTTAAATAATCCCGTCTTGAAACTCTAAAGAACACAAGGTTGGTTTATTTAATTATTTTCTGTCATTTACCCCACCCACGTACATCCAAAATTTTCAAAATTTACTTAAATCATTGAAGTAATTCTTATAAATAAAATTTTAAAATATGTTTTATATTAATTTAGAATGTCTTTTAATATTAATATTATTATTATTATTATTTTGTACTTGCTAAACAAAATTATAGATGCATAGCAATCCTAAGTTAGTATGGAATGGATTATCAGAGGTTTTATTATTTTTTGGAATTTAGAGCAAGCTTATCGAGGGTAAGAAAGTCCATTTTTGGAGATATTCTATATGAATATGAGACTGTTCTCTCTATAATAATGGGGAGGCTTTTTGTAAATGTTTATGGGCCTGGATTTTTGGGTTTCTAAGAAGTAGTAATTATTCCACTTTGACCATGAAACTCTCAGACTACTTATTTCTCAGAGAATCGTGGTTATATCTTCTTACGCATGTGATTATGGACAACATATACGTCACTATCCAACTTTCTGGAGTCATGCCTAGGTGACATTCCCTTAGGTGGGCGCCTAATGAAGGTTGGTCCCCGTGTCACCCCAAACGTGTCTTTTTACAAATATACAACTACACAATTACTCAAATAGGAGGGCTTGTAAAAGGTGAAGTGATTAATTTGTCTTCCACCTAATTTTGAACTTTTCTTTCCTTTAAAGTGAGTCCTATATATGGGCGTGGCTCCCTCAGTTAGATGTGAGACCCTCAGTTAGGGGCGTCGTGAAATGGGCCCTGGGTATGCCTCAAGGTGTCACAAGAGTGTTATGTTATTAGTCAAAACGTCAATCATTTATGGAAACTTGATCTTTTAGTGGGAAAGAAACGTGTCTGGCATTTAATGTTGTTCATGATGGTTTTCCTAGGGAAACCCAAAAGAGTTTTTTTCCTTATGTGTGTCTTTAACGTGTGAAATGTTTTCCACTTCTTGCAACTATTACGCTGTCAGACAAGTATGTTGCTTATGCCTTTAGTTTTTCCTTATAAAGGGCATCAGTTTGTTTTTTAGAAAGAGCTTTCCCTTTCCCTCTTGTTTTAGAATTCCAATTGTTCAAAAAAGGTATTTCATGGGTACGATAATGCTTTTTTAATCTTTAAGATCAGATCAGATAGGAGAAAGTCACGAGGTACATTATGCTGCCAAGGATTCAAGTACTCTGGGGGTCCTTATTGTGGCTTTCTAACCTCTTCCCATTTTAGCAAGAGTTGATTGCCAGAAGGATGTTAAACGTGTCCATGTTTGATGTAACACCCTAACTACTCTGTGTCGCATCCGCGAAAAACAACCGGCGGGCTAAAACAAAACAAACAGAGCCGCCACCGTGCGTTATTTATCCCAAAAGAGGGAAAGGAAACGCTCGAAGTAAACCTGGAAAAGACATGGTCTCGCGACCAAAGAGAGATGGGATCGGGAGTCGGTTATGCGAAGGGAAGGTATTAGCACCCCTACGCATCCGTCGTACTCGACGGGATCCACGCTCAGAAGGATAGAAGAAAGGTTGCTAAACGCTGCTCAAAAGAATGCACACACACACAACAGACAACACAGGTGGGAAAAGAGGGGAACGGGCTCGCTAGGATATCGCATCCTATGCCTACGTATCTCATCTGGAATGAGAATCAGAGCTACCGTAGTTCGGCTCACGCACGCCAAACAAAACACACACAGGAAACCGACTGCCAATCGCTGGACTTATGTCAGACTCCACACACACAGGCAAACATGGAAACCGAATGCCAATCGCTGGACTTACATCAGACTCCGAACCAACAAACACACACGGGAAACCAACTGCCAATCGCTGGACCTACGTCGGACTCCACACAAACTAACACCAATAGGATACGGAATGCCAATCGCTGGTCTTACATCCATATCCTAACACACACAAGAAGGTTAACAGACAAACAAGTTACTAAGGAGTCTGGCACTCGAGCCTAGTAACTGCCAAGCAAACACACACAAAAAAGAAAAAGGGTGCCCGGAGAGATCTCGTACGATCTCCTGCCTACGTACCTCATCTGGTATGAGGATCAGGGCAACGTAGTTCCCCTTAACAGGGGAGAAACTTTCTCCTAACCAGAGACTGGGAAATGACAAACTAAAAGGGAGACTAACTCGAGCCTAATAGTTATCATGCAATCCACAATGGTCCTAGGTTGAGTTTTCTATCTAACTTGCACAGGCAGCAAGCTATCCTAAACAGGCAAAACAGAGCAAACATACACACAATTAGCACACACTATATACAAACAAAATGGGCTCACACAAGGTTAGGCTGTGAAACACAAGCCAACTGGAATCGGGTGATGTTAGCTCTTAACCCTAACATTGAGAGTTAGGGTGAAGCAGATGAAATGGGAGGTGAGGGTAAGACCTCACAGCTCTTATCCCTGGCCTGGGAGAGCTTCAGACAAATGAAAGTGTGGGAGTTCAGAAAGTTGGAACTCTTCTCCACATATGACTGACTCAACAAAGATCTTGGGTTAATATCCACAATGCATCACACAAGGTGTGTGAGCAAAGTGGATGACACACTGAATAGCAGGAGATGGATTGCACATCTCTTTTATCTGCCAATTGCCTTATCAAAGGTCTTTTCCTGCTTGGCACAAAAATAAACATACACAAGCATTGCCTCTTAAGGAGGGCTTCAGACAGGTGCCTGCCCCAGTAACAGGACGGGTCTTCCAGACTACATGAAGTCAGTGAGTTATACCTCAATTGGTTAAGCAACCAAGCAACAGCAAAAGCAAGTTCAAAGAACTTAAGCAACTAATGTACCTGAAAACAATCTAACTTAGTCAGTACACAACTCACAAAGTCAAACAGACAATCCAAAAGTCAACAGACATAGTCAAACAGACAACAAGTGCAAGCTACAATGTGCAAGGCACAAGCTCAACTCAAATGAGCTAAATCACCTACAAAACAACTCAATGTTAATCAACATCAACCAAATAGGCAACTCAAGCCCATGAATCACTTCCTCAAGGCCATATGCTTCTTGTCCTGAAAACAAAGCTCAAACATAAGCACAAACCACTAGGACAAGACCTAGGGTCAAAGAGGGAGAAATAATTCAAAACAGCACATGAAAATTGACATGAATCAAATTAAACCAATCATGAACATCATCCAAAAAGTTCCACATCCATATCATGCACCAAAATCAATTCACAAGTCAAATAAGGCAAAGCATACAAGTTGGAACCATATTGATACAACAGAATGAACAAATCCACATTAATTCCAAAATGGTTCAATTAATTCCAAGAAAAATCATGGCTAAATAGCACCCATCACATGATCAACACACCAAAAATCAAAGGATTTTGACAAGTGTAAGCATGGCAATCAAATTCCATAAGGCAAGGTAAGCACAAACAAACTCAAATGAGGCACAGTTTCATACATCAACTTAGCACAAGCCTAAAACAGAATTGACAAATGATAAATGCCTCAAACAAAAGCCATAATAAACTTCAAAGTGTCTAGAATCAATGTACAAAATTTCAAGTTCATATGATAAACATCAAGCATTTCACAAATCATTGAAGTTCATGACTATCCAAAAGTCCACAAATGACAAGCCATAAAGGAAAATCTCAAACAAATTAGAAATCATTCCAAAAATTCTATAAAAATTCATGATCAATCCTAACATCCAGAAGTATAATCATGCAAAAAAATCACATCATTTGGCATTTGTTTGGCATGGAAAATAAAATCATCAATTTGAACAAGCAAAGGTGTGACGCACATTGTCACACCTATATTAAACAGATCATATCTCCACAACCAGAAATGAGAAAAATGCAAACTCTACACCAAAATGTCAATTAGGATGTCTAGTTTAAGCATGCAAAGTTTCAAGAGCATTGGATAAAATCTCATCATTTCACAAGAAAAATGGCAAGGTAGGTCAAGAAAACACATACATACACAATCCCTAAGCCAAAACAAAATTCATGCGTGCACAATTTCTGGAAAAATATTCATAAAAAACTAGAAATCATGAGGAACAACATGCAAAAATTCCCAGGCCATTTGGATCAATATTCATGGAGTTATGATTTTTTTTGAATAAATGAAAAATTAAAAACATGAATGAAGTAAGCATGAATGGCACATGGAATGAAATGCAAAATGCCAATTGGAACCGTCTCCACCAAGGATCGAACTGAAGAGAAGTTTGAAAGTGGCGCGTTTCATCATGAAACACACCGTTTCATTAAGTCTACTTGGCACGGCAAGCAGCGTGAACCAATCAATTAGCCACGTGAACGCCAGCGTGGACCAGTGCATGGCTTATTAACACAAAACTCATGCAAACGCGTGCTATTGAAGATCAAATGGCTTCTGGAAAATGAAAACCCTAGGTGTTCATACAAATTCAACGTGTTCTTGAGCTCAAGAACACTTTTGTCCAGAAATCAACAACAAATACACCAATAGATTCATCTTCCAACGTACATCACTAATCTAAACTTGGATTACTCTAATTCTACACACATGCAAAGATTCAAGCAAGGGAAGTTTCATACATAAAACTTAGATCTAGCATATCTTGTTCATTTCTTAATGAAATTTAATGATACAAAGCTCAGTGTTCTCCACGTTCAAAGATCTACCACATGCATATCACAATTTTATGAATTAGGAAAGTCTAATTCTGACCTTCAAGAGAATGCAGAACTGGAATTGCAGCCTTCAGGCTTTGTAATGTAGAAACAGATGATCTCCAATGCTTAGATGGATGAATGGATGAAGAATTGGTGCTCAATAGTGCTTGATGTTGCTCAAATCTTCAACTGCCATTAATGGATGCTAGCTTCAACAGTTCCAAATCAGCTCGAAGATTGGTGAATCTTGCTTCCAAAAATGTCCAATTATGCTTGTGGATCAAGGATTGATCAAGAACAAGGCAAGGTTTGTGAAGAAATTTGATGAAAAAGTGAGAGAACCAAATGAAGAGAATGATGCAAATGGATCTAGATCTGAGAAAAATGAAGTGTTAATCCCAAATTCTGTTATGCTTTGCCTTTTATATGATCTGTTAATGATGTATGCTAATCACAATTAAGCAATACCAAAGTAATTAGTGAAATCAAAGGTGTAAGTGAAAATTGGAAATTCACCCCTCATGCATGCATGCAATGCTACAGTGCACGAATTCTGAGTTTAGTTCACTTTAAATGCTCTTTTGGACCAAATGCAAGTGGTAACAAGTGAATATAATGCATGATTTTTGAATTTGACTTTTCCCTCCAAAATTCAAATGGAAAGTCAAATATTTTTGTGATCAAGATGCATGGCCTATGATGCATGAATTGGATAGAGCATGTCAAAACAAGAATGTTGCAAAAAGAACCACTTCAATTGGCCTTATGGTTCAAAAGTTATGCACTTGTGAAGTTCAAATTTGCTTGGCCATGATTGATCCGTATCTTCTCAACCATACATGAGAAATTCATGTTCTTGGACTTTTTGGAAACGGGAGAACAAGATCTACAACTTTCATGTTCAACAAAATTTCATTTGAAGCATTTTTGATGATGTAATATTAAGGAGAAAACCTTTCCATTTTTGGCAATTTTGAATTACAAGTCACTTTCTATTTTTGTAAAGTTTTGTCCTGACTTTATTTTCTTCAATGTTGATGTTTGAAATGTCAAATGAGACTTGTTTGAACATGAATGAAGCATTTCTAACCACTTCCCCCCCCCCCCCCCCCAAATCCAATAGTTGACTTTTGGTTGACTTCTATTGACTTCTGTTGACTTGGTCATGCACAGATGAATTTGAGCCTCAATCTCCTGATAAAATGGCTCCAAAATGAAACCCTAGCTTACACAAGCTCATTAGAACCATGTAATGATCCCCATCTCCATGCAAACCCTCATCTCCTTGAAAAACCCTGATTGGTATAATTCAACTGATTAGGGTTGACCAGAGGTCAAAACCCTAATCCCAAGGCACATGATCAGGAATAATGAACCTCTTGGTGATGATAAGACCATGATGATGGTGATGTACCATTGCAACCAAGATAATGATCAATCTCCTTGAGGAACCAAGAAACCCTAATTGAAGCACAAACCCTCAGATGATTGGTGATCAATTCATGAAACCCTTAAGCTTGAATCTTTTAACCTTTCTATCTTCTGATAAAGACTTAGGAGGATGACTTGCTCAGTGTTTCCACATGATATGCAAATATGCAATGACTAATGTCCTACAAGATGAAATGCAATATGCTAAGCTAGTCCCAAGAGAGGAGGGCAAATTTTGAGGTGTTACAGCTGCCCCTATTCAATCCACTGTGAACCTGTCGATATGAACAGCCTCGGCTTTCAGATGATCAGGATGAAGAGTGATTGAATACCAAGAACAGACGAACAATTTGCACTCTGATGGGAAAATAATTAACAATGCCTGTCAGAATCGGCAAAGACGCAATCTCAAAAGAAAAACCCGTCTGGTACGGAGAAAGTCGGCCTGAATACCGAAACAGAATATCAACCCGTATACCAAAATAAATGGTAACACAGGGATAACCATGGCCTGAACGCCGCTCATTAGTCTGAATACTGAACATCATAGTATGAGAGTATTGGTATCGATCTGAATACCGGGAGATTAGCCTGAACGCCCACCAACTAGCCTGAACGTCACTTTGGTCTGAACACCACTTCGGTCTGGATACCGGAAAGCTGGCCTGAGTGCCACAAGCTGCATCGATCTGAACTTCGGAAGCTTCTTCGATCTGAAAATCGGAAATTGGCCTGAATGCCACCTCGGTCTGATCACCCGCCTCGGTCTGATCGCCGGAAAACTGGCCTGACTGCCATAAGCTACATCGATCTGAACATTGGAAGCTTCTTCGATCTGAAAATCGGAAACTGGCCTGAATGCCACCTCGGTCTGATCACCCGCCTCGGTCTGATCGCCGAAAAACTGGCTTGACTGCCATAAGCTACATCGATCTGAACTTCGGAAGCATCTTCGATCTAAAAATCGGAAACTTTGGTCTGAATACCACAAGTTCTTCGACCTGAACGTCGGAAACTTCTTCGATCTGAAAATCGGAAACTCGTCATGCCTATCAGCATTGGGAAAAATGAGGAACAATGATAAATGAGGCGGCACGCGTGCCAACGACCCATGCTGGGAATAACAAGCCATGAGCATGTTATCCTTAATTCAACCCTAGCAAACGAACACATTGCTCTCAGCTGGGGATTATTCTCCTTTTTTGCTTTTCTTTTTGGACCCCGAAACTTCCTTGATTAACATTCCCATCTCCGCTCGACAGAAACCCTTCCTCCAATATCGCACTACTGGGGAACACTGTTGATTCAAAATCATGATACCGCACTCCTCAGAGTAACATCTTCACCTTCTGGCGAAACCACCTCTCAAACAATAACCACGGTCTGAGACTAGCTTATGCTTGCAATGCTGAAGCATGATATTGATTTTTTTTAGCGTAATGCTCCATAACCATGGCAATGCTACGCAATGAATTATGCAATATGCTATGCTTATCTACATGATGAATGCATAAAAAGTATCCCCCTCGAGGGACTCTTCTAGGGAGCTCGAGGCACTCTGCTAAGGAACTCGCCATTGCTCCAACCTCCACCCTGCTGGGGAATAACGCTGATGCTGGGAAATAGGCCACCCTCACCAGGGATAACCTCCACCGCACCCAATCCACTTGGGGCATCGCTGGGGAATAAACTACCCACGCACTCTGTGGGAAACAACGGTCTTTGACTTGCTGGGGAAATAACAATCCCGACCCTGCTTGGGGAAACCACCACCAATAGATACCTCCATTGGGGAAACAGCAACCTTCGGGCCTGGCTGCTGAGGAAACACCGATCTAAAACCTGCCGGGGAGATAACCATCCCGACCCTGCTAGGGAAGACTCGGACCTTGAATCTACTGGGGATGTAACAATTCCAACTCTGCTCGGGGAAACAAGGAAAGTCTGGTACTAAACGCCCGTCGACTCGTCGAACCATGGCATTCACCGTCTAAATCCACTGTCAACTTTCCAATTTTGAGATTTCCCAGACTCGTCTGGACTTTTCTGATTCATCACCTTGTATTCCCGACTTCTCCGTACTCTACGAAGAGCAAACCCCTTATATTGGTACAAACTTTTTAATCTTCAGACTTTGAAGAGTCTTCTTGATTAATTCTCAAGGATCGTCGTACGTCTCTCGTCGTCTTCACCATTCTTCCATTCATTCGTCCCTGATTGGACTCCACGGGGATCTTTTACCAAAAGCTTCCACATCACAACCTGCAAGTGAGTGAAAATATCTAACTGCACCTGCAAAAGAGATCGTTAGATAAAAACGTGCCCCAGGCGTGTCAAGATTTCAACACTTGAGTCACTCAACCTTCCGAATAAGATTTCAAGTTTTTCAACCTTATAAACATGCATTGAAGGGACCTGTATGTCTTAAAATGCAAAGATTCTTTATCACAAATAATTGGATGTTTTTGCAATCAAAGCGGTAATGAAAACAAAAACAAAATTATTTGACTGAATATGCACTTTATTGATTGAAAAAGGTGGCTCAAAACTGAGCAATACAAAGGAAGCAATTCCTGAAAAGAGGTAATTGCGCACAAAAGGAAAAATCTATCCTAATGGCAATGTGAAACCGCGATTTCATCGAGTTCCAACTCGGTTACACCCCCTATGTCCTCAAGACTCTCCGTACTTTCTGCCTTCTGAACAAGACGCTTCCGACTGATCCCTATTGGGGATTATCCATGATGTCATAACCAAAGCAAACGATCATGCTGGACGCAGTTGTTCGTTTCAATCCCTCTTTTGCCTGGACCGCCCTTTCGGGTTTTCAGTCCACCGGGATACCCTTTTTTGCCCAAGCCGCCTTTTCAGGTTTTCGACTTGCCGGGTGTACATTTTTCTTTTTATCCCTAATTTTTGCCCGAACCTTTTTTCATTTTTTTCGATTCGCCGGGATGCCCATTTTTTCCTGGACTATTTTATTCTTTTCGTCCAGCGGGTCTCTTTATACGAAGTATTTTTTAACTGCGTCCGCATTCACAGGGGATGGAAAATCTTCGCCATCCATGGTCGTTAACAACAAGGCTCCGCCAGAGAAAACCTTCTTGACCACGAATGGACCTTCATAATTGGGTGTCCACTTGCCCCTACGATCGCTTTGAGGAGGAAGGATCCTTTTCAGCACCAGATCTCCTACGTGATAGACCCGAGGTCGTACCTTTCGATCAAAAGCACGCTTCGTCCGCTGCTGGTACAACTGCCCATGACAGAGGGCTGCCAGTCTCTTTTCCTCAATCAGGCTTAACTCTTCGTATCGGGTCCTTACCCATTCAGCCTCCTGCAATTTCACGTCCATCAGGACTCTCAAAGAGGGAATTTGAACCTCAACCGGTAACACAGCTTCCATCCCATATACCAAAGAGAAAGGCGTTGCCCCAGTGGAAGTACGCACCGAGGTTCGATACCCATGCAATGCAAACGGCAACATCTCATGCCAGTCCTTGTAGGTCACAACCATTTTCTGCACAATCTTCTTAATATTCTTATTGGCTGCCTCGACCGCCCCATTCATCTTCGGATGATAAGGAGAAGAGTTGTGATGTTCGATCTTGAATTCCCGGCACAGTTCTGCCATCATCTTATTGTTCAAATTAGAACCATTATCAGTAATGATTCTTTCGGGAACCCCATATCTGCAAATGATGTCTCTCTTCAGAAATCTGGCAACGACCTGCTTTGTCATGTTCGTATAAGAGGCTGCTTCCACCCATTTGGTGAAATAGTCAATAGCCACTAATATGAACCGTTGCCCATTCGAAGCCGTAGGCTCAATCTTTCCGATCATATCGATGCCCCACATAGCAAACGGCCACGGAGACGACATCAAACTCAACGGATTTTGAGGCACGTGCACCTTGTCAGCATAAATCTGGCATTTATGACACTTCCGCACGAAATTGAAACATTGGGCCTCCATTGTCATCCAATAATAACCTGCCCTTAGCAGCTTCTTCACCATTGCATTCCCACTGGCATGGGTACCGAACGACCCCTCGTGGACCTCTTTCATCAATTGGCTTGCTTCTTTATCATCAACACATCTGAGCAAGACCCAATCAAAATTCCTCTTGTACAAAACCCCGTCCTTATTCAAGTAGAACACCATGGCCAACCTCCGCAGAGTCTTTCGGTCCTTCTTAGACGCTCCCTCAGGATACTCTTGAGTTTCCAGATAGCGCTTGATATCGTAATACCACGGCTTTTCATCATCAGGCGCTGTGTCAACAGCAAACACATAAGCCGGTCTATCCAGACGTCCCACCTCAACACTGGGAAACTGATTCCACCACTGCACCTTTATCAAGGCAGTCAGAGTAGCCAAAGCATCTGCCAACGGATTTTCTTCTCTAGGCACATGATGCATTTTCACCTTGGTGAAAAACGTCAATAATCTCCTCGTATAATCCCGGTATGGAACTAAATGAGACTGATGCGTATACCATTTTCCGTTAACTTGATTCACAACCAGAGCTGAATCTCCATATATAACAAGGTTCTTGATCCTCAAACCAATCGCCTCTTCAATCCCCAATATACAAGCTTCGTATTCAGCCACGTTGTTGGTGCACTCAAATGTTAGCCGGGCAGCAAAAGGAATATGGGATCCTTTCGGCGTAACCAAAACAGCGCCAACACCGCTACCATTCACGTTAACGGCCCCATCAAACATTAGAATCCATTCGGATTCAGGGTCAGGCCCCTCCTCCGGGATCGGTTCCTCGCAATCCTTCGATTTGAGAAACATGATGTCCTCATCAGGGAATTCAAACTTCATCGGTTGATAATCCTCAATGGGTTGCTGAGCGAGGTAATCAGACAATACACTCCCCTTGATTGCCTTCTGAGAGGTATACTGTATATCATATTCTGTCAAAATCATTTGCCACCTCGCAACCCGTCCGGTCAATGATGGCTTCTCAAAAATGTACTTGATTGGATCCATCTTGGAAATCAATAAAGTGGTATGAACCAGCATATACTGTCTCAGTCGGCGAGCAGTCCAGACCAAAGCACAGCAAGTTTTCTCGAGTAGTGAATATCTTGTTTCACAGTCGGTAAACTTTTTGCTAAGGTAGTATATGGCATGCTCTTTTCGACCAGACTCGTCATGCTGCCCCAATACACACCCCATAGACCCCTCGAGGACCGTCAAGTACAGAATTAACGGTCGTCCTTCCACAGGAGGCATCAGAATCGGAGGCTCCTGCAAATACTCTTTTATCTTTTCAAATGCCGCTTGGCAATCATTATTCCACCTGACCGTTTGATCTTTTCTCAACAATTTGAAAATCGGTTCACACGTGGCTGTTAGGTGAGATATGAACCGTGAAATGTAGTTCAATCTACCTAAGAAACCACGAACCTCTTTCTCTGTCCTCGGTTCAGGCATTTCTCTTATTGCTTTTACTTTAGCAGGATCAACCTCGATTCCTTTTTCACTCACAATGAACCCCATCAATTTACCGGACCGCACCCCGAAAGTGCACTTGTTCGGATTCAACCTCAGTCTGAACTGTCTCAGCCGGTCAAACAACTTGGCCAGATCTACCAAATGCCCTTCTTCTGTCTGGGACTTTGCTATCATGTCATCAACATAGCATTTGATTTCATGATGAATCATATCATGAAACAAAGTCACCATGGCTCTCTGATAAGTAGCACTGGCGTTCTTGAGACCAAATGGCATCACCTTATAACAAAAAGTGCCCCACAGTGTGATGAACGTTGTTTTCTCCATATCCTCTGGCGACATTTTAATTTGATTATAGCCAGAAAAGCCATCCATGAAGGAAAACACCGAGAACTGAGTTGTATTATCTACCAACACATCAATGTGAGGTAATGGGAAATCATCCTTCGGGCTAGCTCTGTTCAGATCCCGGTAGTCCACACACATTCTCACCTTCCCATCCTTCTTCGGCACCGGCACAATGTTTGCGACCCAAGGCGGATAATTAGTGACAGCAAGGAAACCAGCATCCCACTGCTTCTGCACTTCCTCTTTAATTTTCATTGCCATCTCAGGTCGAGTTCTGCACAACTTCTGCTTCACTAGAGGACAATCTGCTCTCAACGGTAGCTTGTGCACAACGATATCGGTATCCAACCCTGGCATATCTTGATAAGACCAGGCAAAGATGTCGACATACTCTTTCAACAATGCCACCATTCTGCTCTTAACACTTTCCTCCAAAGCAGCCCCAACTTTCACTTCTTTTCTGACCTCGTCGGTACCCAGATTCACAATCTCAACGGGCTCCTCATGCGGCCGAATCACCTTCTCCTCTTGTTTCAACAACCTGGCTAATTCCCCCGGCAGTTCACAATCTTCTTCGCCTTCTTCTTCGGCATGACATATCGGATTGTCGAAATCATATGAGGGTGTAACAAGATTGTTATCAATGAGATCCGAAGAGAGATCGCATCTGCGTGAATGTTGATTCATGCATTGCTTTAGAACCGGAGCGAGACAAATTGAAAAGAAAAATGAAAAAAACATTGCCATTTTTATTTTGTTTTTATTTTCAAACTGCAAAAATAAATGAAAAACAGGGAACACCGCTTTTAATTGAAAAATATCCTTTTATTTATGATGCAAACTTTGCAAAATGAAACATGAGGTGGCCCTTACAATGAACCATTACGTGTCGGGTAACACGTATGGCTTTCATGCAAATAGAATTGAAAAACAGAAATTATTACTCTTCCAGTAGAGTGACAGTGATGATCTTTTCAGCCTTCCAGTTCTGGACTTCCATCCCTGGTGCGCACGGCTTAATCCACCGATCAATCTCACAGTCGCTGTCAGCTTCTTCATCCACCATATAGATGTGATCTGGATCCAGCATTCCAGCACTGGTGAAAGTGAACGGCGTACGGCGTCCTCTGCCTTGTCCTGACGAGCCTCGGCCCGGCTGATAACCCACTCCAAAGCGGTCTTTCTTGGCGGAGATATCCATCATCTTACCCCAACCTGGAGCTTCCCCACTCTTCACCACCTCGGCAGCCTGTTTATATGAAGAAATGGACGGTTTCTCCTCTTCCTTGGCAAAAAGAGCATTCTCCACCTTAACGGTTTCGAATGCTTGACTCGGGGTCTCCCATATCTCACCGTCCATTTCAACGTACTTGAACGATGAAAGGTGGCTGACAAAGATGTCCTCCTCTTCGCAAACGGTGACGACCTGCCCGTCCCAGATATACTTCAGTTTCTGGTGCAAAGTCGAAGTCACTGCCCCAGCAGCATGAATCCACGGGCGACCCAACAGGCAACTGTATGCCGGCTGAATATCCATGACATAGAATACTGACTTAAACACCTCTGGTCCGATCTTCACCGGGAGCTCAACCTCTCCGAACACCGCCCGCTTTGAACCGTCAAAAGCCCTTACTATCAAGTCAGTGGGCGTCAGAATCAAACCTTCACAATTCAGCTTCGCCAAGGCTTTCTTTGGCAACACATTTAAAGAGGAGCCAGTATCAACCAACACGTGTGAAAGCACGGCTCCTTTACATTCCATTGCAATATGTAAAGCCCGATTATGATTCCTCCCATCCACAGTCAGATCAAGGTCAGTGAACCCCAGCCCATGGCTGGCATGAACATTAGACACCACCGTCTCCAACTGATTGATTGTAATCTCTTGAGGAACATAGGCTCTCTTCAGAATTTTCAACAAAGCCTCTCTATGCCCCTCAGAGCTCAGCAACAACGATAAGATTGAGATCTTAGATGGGGTCTGCTGCAGATGGTCAACAAGTTTGTACTCTGACTTCTTGATGATTCTTAAAAACTCTTCCGCTTCGTCATTAAGTTCTCTCTCTGACCCACCAGGCGCCGGTGTCACCACAGGAGTACCCTCATTGATTACTTATTTTCCTCTCGCCCTGGCTAAAGCCTCGACCTTTTCTTTCTTTTCTTTTTCTCCTTCTCCACCCCTCAAAGCATCAGGAGCAAACAACCTCCCACTACGAGTGAAACCACTAGGTCCGACATTATCCACCTTTGAAACGGTGGTTTCACTTGCAGTCTAATCTTCCACTTTCTCTCCATTGCAATACACTTCCCCACCATAATGCCACGGCACGACATCATCTTTGTCATAAGGAATTGGCCCAGGTACCGTGATAGTAACTGGAGCCGCCTCAGCCAGAGTTGACAAATCAACCGTGTCGAAGTAAATAGTTATGGTGGAGACATCCTCCTTCCCCAAACCAGCCTTCTCAAACCGGAGGCTTCCTTCATCCATCAGCCTCTGGACAGCCTCCCTCATTGATGTACACCCATCAGGAGTAACAGTGCACGCAGCACAACCAACACCGCAGCCCGGAAAGACCCCATTCCTCAACAAATGCCTCTTGACCTCAGCCAAAGGAGTCTTCAACTGATCAACATTTAACAGCCCGATTCTGCTTTCATCAGAGATTGCATTCACCCCCTTCTGACCATGCGCGGGCATGGGATTAGCATTAACATTCAGAGATGGTGCAAAGTTGATAGCTTTAGAATCCACCAGGTCTTGAACCACGTGCTTAAAAGCTTTGCAGTCTTCTACGTTATGCCCAGGAGCACCTGAGTGAAATTCATATTTAGCATTCTCATCAAAACTGGCTGGCCTCTGGTCAGGTCTCAAAGGAGCCAAAGTTCTCAGTTGTACCAACCCCAGATCTTTCAGCTTCTTCAACAAGAAAGAATAGGTCACAGGGGGCCTATCAAATTGACGGTCATTCATTCTCCCCCGCACCTGATATCCAGCCCTCTGCGGTCTCTGCTGAAATGGCTGTCTTTGTTGTTGTGGTTGTTGTTGTTGTTGTTGTGCAAGCTGATTATCAGCAGGAATAGTTACCGCAGCAGTGTGCTGGTAATAACGATCCCTACTCTGTCCTCTTTGGGTGTACACAGCACTTGTATCACCCTCCTTTTTCCTCTGGCCATTTCCGAAGGGCTTCTTCGATCCAGATGACGAAGCATTACCACCCTGGATTTTCCCCAACTTCAGCCAACTCTCTATTCTTTCCCTGACTACCACTATATCAGCGAAGTTGGTAACCGGACATCCGACCATCCTCTCAGCAAAGGCCCCCTGCAGAGTACCCATGAACAAGTCAGACATCTCCCTATCCACCAATGGAGGTTGAACTCTGGCAGCCAACTCCCTCCACCTTTGAGCATACTCTTTAAACCCCTCATTTGACTTCTGAGACATACCCTGTAGCTGGGTACGACTAGGAGCCATGTCAGCGTTAAACTGGTACTGTTTAAAGAATGCATCACCAAGATCCTGCCAGCTCTTGATATCAGAAGACTTCAGCTTGGTGTACCATTCCAAAGATCCTCCAGACAGACTATCCTGGAAGAAGTACATCCACAGCTTCTGATCCATAGTGTACGCGGAGATCTTACGGTCGAAAGCTTGAAGGTGAGTTTCCGGGCAAGAACTCCCATTATATTTATCAAATGCGGGCGCTTTGAACTTCTGTGGGATCACAATCCCCTCGACCAGCCCCATATTTGACATATTCACAACCCCGGGAGTGGCATAGCTTTCAAGAGCTCTGATCTTCTCTGCCAACAACTGAATCTCTTTGTTCGGGGGCTGGACACCATATTGACCAAACGGCTCGTTATGCATGGAGAATTGATCAGCTTCTCTGTCTTCCTCCCTATCTTCCTCAGCCCCAAAGAATGGAGGGAACAGACTATCCTTCATATTATTGCCCATCTGACCGGGCCCACCACCTATGGCAGCACCAAAACCACCGGCATTATTATTCACTACACCCACAGTTGTCCTCTTTCCGCCGTCCCTGGAACCACCAAGACCATGGTTAGAGACACCATCCAGATTGACACCACTATTGGCAGCTGAAGCCCACTCGAGCTTCTCTACTTTATCAGCCAGTGCTTTCTGGCCCACAGCAAACCCCTGCATGATGTTAATCAGCTCATTCATCTTCTCTTTCAGCTCGAGAACATCTGTATTGGGTAGATCCATCAGCCTAGGTGTATTTCGTCTGGTGAAATATCTGTGAGGACGTGTTGAGTGCAAAGGTACAACTCTACGAGCACGAGCAATGATTCCTGAAACAATCAAGCACGTTAGAACTGATACCTGCGAAATAAAAAACAAGTTATTATGATCATGCATGAATGCAATGTCTATCCACATGAGGAACACTCTGTCTTTCGATCCTGGTTTCATCGAGACAAATAATAATCTGGCGGCAATATTCTGACATCACATCTGTTGATTTTGCCATACAGATCAGAGATATATGATTTAGCAAAGATACTACCCCACCACGTGTGTGCTGTGTGAGTGCATACAGTAAAGCAAATAAAGCTTGAAGATCGATCACTGAATGAAAATAACCATCGCATATCAAAAGTGCACCATAAGTGCAATAGTCACACATCAAGTCTGATACAAATCAAATACAATTCTCCAGAATTGGAAAGGAAATACAAACAAATGAATTCCGTCAACAGGCCTGACGGTAATCCAACACAAATAAGAAAGGTCTACACTGAAGGAGGTCCAATAGATGGCTCTGCATCATCTACCATCTTGGTAAATTTCACCGCGAACCTGAGCTCAGTGTCCTCCTGCTGCAATCTCCCTATCTCCTTCTGGTGAATCTTCATCTGTCTGAAGTAGTGATCTCTCTCAGCCTGATAATGATCTCTCTCGGCGATATAATGATCTCTCTCAGCAATGATCTTTACCTTCTCTGCTTCCTTGGTCTTCAGTTTTGCCTCCCCCTCAGCAATAAGAACTCTGACTCTGGCATCTCTATGGGTCTTCACAAGGATCTGCCTCCTCTTCTCATCTTCAATATCCCTCAAGGCTTTGGCTAGCTTCTCCTTAGTGATGTCATGCTCCTTTGTGGATGACTCCAATGCTTGGCTGACCTTCCGGTAATAAGCAGTGTCTATCTCAAAGCGCTTCACCTCAAGAGCATGTCTCTTATCCTGATCTTCCATCCTCACTCTGATCTCCTGATTAGCCATCTGAATCCGAGCGACACTCATCTCCAATTCAGTCTTCTCCGCTTGCAGCTGATCTCTAGCTTTCTTCATCTCAAGGAATTCATCCATACTAACAGAAGAACGTGGCCCCTCAATCAAAGGACACCAAGGGTCACCTCCAGGAAACGGTAGATGCGTGAGCTCAATCCTCTTCCTAAGCCAATCATCAAATGGAGGAAAAGACCTGCTGTTAACCTTGCCAAAAGGAACCTTGCCCTTTCTCTGAATATCACGCCACTCATCCAATACTTGTCTTAACCTTGACTGATTGCCCTCGATCGGGAAGTAAAAAGACTCCTGAATCTCTCGTCCAAGAGGAGGACCCTCCACAGCAAACCCCATCTGTCTCCTAAGAAGAACCGGGTTGTAGTTAATGTAACCTTGAACTCCTATAAGAGGTACATTGGGAAGACTCCCACAACTGCAAATGAAATCTCGTCTAGCCATACCGTTGTGAGTCCAAGCTATGTCCTTGGCCCACAAACCCATCAGCCTGAATGACCACTTGACAGTAGGATCAAGAAAGGCAAAGGCGCCTCTGGAAGGCAAGTACCCCATGAACCACTTATACAGCAGCTGAGCACAACATCTGATCAGTCCCCCACGCCGTTTCTCATTCCGATTATGGACCGAGTAATACGCATCTCCAACCAGGGTAGGAATAGGATTCCTCTGCATAAACAACCGGATGGCATTAATGTCCACGAAGTTCTTCTGGTTAGGGAACATGATGATCCCATAAATGCTCACAGCAATCAAGGCACAGACGGTCTTCCAATTACCCCCCACAGCATGCTCCTTGGCTTTAGCCTCCAAGAAACTCAGATGAAAACCGGGTAACTTTTCTTTCTCCTTCAAACCCCCCTTTGTCATCTCCGGGCTCAAATAAAGAGCACGAGAAATCTCAGCAACATCAGGCTCCCCCTTAGTGGCAAAGAAAGGAATCTGATCTCGGATCTGAATACCCAGGATGCTAGCATAGTCCTCCATCAAGGGTCCCAACAAGTAATCCGGGAAGACGAAACATCTCAAACCAGGGTCATAAAACTGGAGAAGAGTATAGATGGCGCTCCTATCACTGTCTGTGAGCCTGAAAACCAACTTCAGAATACCACCGTATGCCTCCCAGAACATCCCCACATGGTCGGGTGTAATCAATGCTATCATATCTCTCAGCACTCCAATCTCTGGGTCGAAGAAACTATAGACAACATCGCCCTTCAAACCGGTCCTCATGTCTGGAACAAAGAAGTCTCTCAACCAGGATCTCAATCAAGAATGTCCCTGCATATGGATAAACATGAGTTAGATGCAGGTAAATGCAAAATGTGAATGATGCTGATGAATGAATGCAATGCATTGTGCCATCCTCCAAGTCATCTGATCGTCTGTTGCACTGAGTTACTGATCTCTGAACTGATCACAACCATCTGCGGTACTGAGCAATCATAAGTCCAACTCAAGGGTTCCGAAATAAACGGAACTGAAAGATGCATCACCATCATCACCAGAGATTCTCTGAACAGACAACCACAATATCCTCTGAACCAGCCTGGGGAATCCTGAAATAAACGGATCCCCACTGATAAATACCACGGACAGAACTCCGGCGTCTCAGAAATAAATGTCCATAAATCCGACTTATAAATAGGACTCTGATCAACGAAACCATTAGTCATCATCAAAGTCACCATCAGAACACGCATCTGTAAGAATCAACCCTCCCCTCACAGGTACATTCTAATCAGGTCATCCTAAGGCGGATAATGGTCTCGACAATCGGGCAAAGATACTCAACGGGTTTGCCCTTTCGGGTGTGCCGTTGTAGCTCTCTTAAGATCGTCTAAACCAAAGATCCGGGAAAGAACGGTCACCGAAGTCAATAGCTCAGATGGAGTGACTCAACCAAAGTGGAATACCCCACAAAGGAAGAGCACTCTCACATGAACCTCGTCCGGCTTGTGGTATGTCACGTTGCCAAAAACATGTTGACCTAACATGAGAGGCAACATGAGACCACACTAATCTTAGGTGTATACTCGGGCCTGGGTTTTAGCCCCACTCAGAACACCCACCCCAAATCATAGGAACCACCTGTACAGAGGACAGCAACATGATAGTATGATGCATGCAAATATTTATGCAAATATATACACAGCAAAATAATAATAAATGCCATAAATAGAGCAACACAAGCAACCTAAACCCTATCCTAGAGAGCGCTAGAAGAGACTCGCTTAGGGAAGATGGATCAGCAGGAGGTCAACTTCTTTAGTCCCCAGCAGAGTCGCCAATTGTCGCATCCGCGAAAAACAACCGGCGGGCTAAAACAAAACAAACAGAGCCGCCACCGTGCGTTATTTATCCCAAAAGAGGGAAAGGAAACGCTCGAAGTAAACCTGGAAAAGACATGGTCTCGCGACCAAAGAGAGATGGGATCGGGAGTCGGTTATGCGAAGGGAAGGTATTAGCACCCCTACGCATCCGTCGTACTCGACGGGATCCACGCTCAGAAGGATAGAAGAAAGGTTGCTAAACGCTGCTCAAAAGAATGCACACACACACAACAGACAACACATGTGGGAAAAGAGGGGAACGGGCTCGCTAGGATATCGCATCCTATGCCTACGTATCTCATCTGGAATGAGAATCAGAGCTACCGTAGTTCGGCTCACGCACGCCAAACAAAACACACACAGGAAACCGACTGCCAATCGCTGGACTTATGTCAGACTCCACACACACAGGCAAACATGGAAACCGAATGCCAATCGCTGGACTTACATCAGACTCCGAACCAACAAACACACACGGGAAACCAACTGCCAATCGCTGGACCTACGTCGGACTCCACACAAACTAACACCAATAGGATACGGAATGCCAATCGCTGGTCTTACATCCATATCCTAACACACACAAGAAGGTTAACAGACAAACAAGTTACTAAGGAGTCTGGCACTCGAGCCTAGTAACTGCCAAGCAAACACACACAAAAAAAAAAGGGTGCCCGGAGAGATCTCGTACGATCTCCTGCCTACGTACCTCATCTGGTATGAGGATCAGGGCAACGTAGTTCCCCTTAACAGGGGAGAAACTTTCTCCTAACCAGAGACTGGGAAATGACAAACTAAAAGGGAGACTAACTCGAGCCTAATAGTTATCATGCAATCCACAATGGTCCTAGGTTGAGTTTTCTATCTAACTTGCACAGGCAGCAAGCTATCCTAAACAGGCAAAACAGAGCAAACATACACACAATTAGCACACACTATATACAAACAAAATGGGCTCACACAAGGTTAGGCTGTGAAACACAAGCCAACTGGAATCGGGTGATGTTAGCTCTTAACCCTAACATTGAGAGTTAGGGTGAAGCAGATGAAATGGGAGGTGAGGGTAAGACCTCACAGCTCTTATCCCTGGCCTGGGAGAGCTTCAGACAAATGAAAGTGTGGGAGTTCAGAAAGTTGGAACTCTTCTCCACATATGACTGACTCAACAAAGATCTTGGGTTAATATCCACAATGCATCAACACAAGGTGTGTGAGCAAAGTGGATGACACACTGAATAGCAGGAGATGGATTGCACATCTCTTTTATCTGCCAATTGCCTTATCAAAGGTCTTTTCCTGCTTGGCACAAAAATAAACATACACAAGCATTGCCTCTTAAGGAGGGCTTCAGACAGGTGCCTGCCCCAGTAACAGGACGGGTCTTCCAGACTACATGAAGTCAGTGAGTTATACCTCAATTGGTTAAGCAACCAAGCAACAGCAAAAGCAAGTTCAAAGAACTTAAGCAACTAATGTACCTGAAAACAATCTAACTTAGTCAGTACACAACTCACAAAGTCAAACAGACAATCCAAAAGTCAACAGACATAGTCAAACAGACAACAAGTGCAAGCTACAATGTGCAAGGCACAAGCTCAACTCAAATGAGCTAAATCACCTACAAAACAACTCAATGTTAATCAACATCAACCAAATAGGCAACTCAAGCCCATGAATCACTTCCTCAAGGCCATATGCTTCTTGTCCTGAAAACAAAGCTCAAACATAAGCACAAACCACTAGGACAAGGCCTAGGGTCAAAGAGGGAGAAATAATTCAAAACAGCACATGAAAATTGACATGAATCAAATTAAACCAATCATGAACATCATCCAAAAAGTTCCACATCCATATCATGCACCAAAATCAATTCACAAGTCAAATAAGGCAAAGCATACAAGTTGGAACCATATTGATACAACAGAATGAACAAATCCACATTAATTCCAAAATGGTTCAATTAATTCCAAGAAAAATCATGGCTAAACAGCACCCATCACATGATCAACACACCAAAAATCAAAGGATTTTGACAAGTGTAAGCATGGCAATCAAATTCCATAAGGCAAGGTAAGCACAAACAAACTCAAATGAGGCACAGTTTCATACATCAACTTAGCACAAGCCTAAAACAGAATTGACAAATGATAAATGCCTCAAACAAAAGCCATAATAAACTTCAAAGTGTCTAGAATCAATGTACAAAATTTCAAGTTCATATGATAAACATCAAGCATTTCACAAATCATTGAAGTTCATGACTATCCAAAAGTCCACAAATGACAAGCCATAAAGGAAAATCTCAAACAAATTAGAAATCATTCCAAAAATTCTATAAAAATTCATGATCAATCCTAACATCCAGAAGTATAATCATGCAAAAAAATCACATCATTTGGCATTTGTTTGGCATGGAAAATAAAATCATCAATTTGAACAAGCAAAGGTGTGACGCACATTGTCACACCTATATTAAACAGATCATATCTCCACAACCAGAAATGAGAAAAATGCAAACTCTACACCAAAATGTCAATTAGAATGTCTAGTTTAAGCATGCAAAGTTTCAAGAGCATTGGATAAAATCTCATCATTTCACAAGAAAAATGGCAAGGTAGGTCAAGAAAACACATACATACACAATCCCTAAGCCAAAACAAAATTCATGCGTGCACAATTTCTGGAAAAATATTCATAAAAAACTAGAAATCATGAGGAACAACATGCAAAAATTCCCAGGCCATTTGGATCAATATTCATGGAGTTATGATTTTTTTTGAATAAATGAAAAATTAAAAACATGAATGAAGTAAGCATGAATGGCACATGGAATGAAATGCAAAATGCCAATTGGAACCGTCTCCACCAAGGATCGAACTGAAGAGAAGTTTGAAAGTGGCGCGTTTCATCATGAAACACACCGTTTCATTAAGTCTACTTGGCACGGCAAGCAGCGTGAACCAATCAATTAGCCACGTGAACGCCAGCGTGGACCAGTGCATGGCTTATTAACACAAAACTCATGCAAACGCGTGCTATTGAAGATCAAATGGCTTCTGGAAAATGAAAACCCTAGGTGTTCATACAAATTCAACGTGTTCTTGAGCTCAAGAACACTTTTGTCCAGAAATCAACAACAAATACACCAATAGATTCATCTTCCAACGTACATCACTAATCTAAACTTGGATTACTCTAATTCTACACACATGCAAAGATTCAAGCAAGGGAAGTTTCATACATAAAACTTAGATCTAGCATATCTTGTTCATTTCTTAATGAAATTTAATGATACAAAGCTCAGTGTTCTCCACGTTCAAAGATCTACCACATGCATATCACAATTTTATGAATTAGGAAAGTCTAATTCTGACCTTCAAGAGAATGCAGAACTGGAATTGCAGCCTTCAGGCCTTGTAATGTAGAAACAGATGATCTCCAATGCTTAGATGGATGAATGGATGAAGAATTGGTGCTCAATAGTGCTTGATGTTGCTCAAATCTTCAACTGCCATTAATGGATGCTAGCTTCAACAGTTCCAAATCAGCTCGAAGATTGGTGAATCTTGCTTCCAAAAATGTCCAATTATGCTTGTGGATCAAGGATTGATCAAGAACAAGGCAAGGTTTGTGAAGAAATTTTATGAAAAAGTGAGAGAACCAAATGAAGAGAATGATGCAAATGGATCTAGATCTGAGAAAAATGAAGTGTTAATCCCAAATTCTGTTATGCTTTGCCTTTTATATGATCTGTTAATGATGTATGCTAATCACAATTAAGCAATACCAAAGTAATTAGTGAAATCAAAGGTGTAAGTGCAAATTGGAAATTCACCCCTCATGCATGCATGCAATGCTACAATGCACGAATTCTGAGTTTAGTTCACTTTAAATGCTCTTTTGGACCAAATGCAAGTGGTAACAAGTGAATATAATGCATGATTTTTGAATTTGACTTTTCCCTCCAAAATTCAAATGGAAAGTCAAATATTTTTGTGATCAAGATGCATGGCCTATGATGCATGAATTGGATAGAGCATGTCAAAACAAGAATGTTGCAAAAAGAACCACTTCAATTGGCCTTATGGTTCAAAAGTTATGCACTTGTGAAGTTCAAATTTGCTTGGCCATGATTGATCTGTATCTTCTCAACCATACATGAGAAATTCATGTTCTTGGACTTTTTGGAAACGGGAGAACAAGATCTACAACTTTCATGTTCAACAAAATTTCATTTGAAGCATTTTTGATGATGTAATATTAAGGAGAAAACCTTTCCATTTTTGGCAATTTTGAATTACAAGTCACTTTCTATTTTTGTAAAGTTTTGTCCTGACTTTATTTTCTTCAATGTTGATGTTTGAAATGTCAAATGAGACTTGTTTGAACATGAATGAAGCATTTCTAACCACTTCCCCCCCCCCCCCCCCCCCCAAATCCAATAGTTGACTTTTGGTTGACTTCTATTGACTTCTGTTGACTTGGTCATGCACAGATGAATTTGAGCCTCAATCTCCTGATAAAATGGCTCCAAAATGAAACCCTAGCTTACACAAGCTCATTAGAACCATGTAATGATCCCCATCTCCATGCAAACCCTCATCTCCTTGAAAAACCCTGATTGGTATAATTCAACTGATTAGGGTTGACTAGAGGTCAAAACCCTAATCCCAAGGCACATGATCAGGAATAATGAACCTCTTGGTGATGATAAGACCATGATGATGGTGATGTACCATTGCAACCAAGATAATGATCAATCTCCTTGAGGAACCAAGAAACCCTAATTGAAGCACAAACCCTCAGATGATTGGTGATCAATTCATGAAACCCTTAAGCTTGAATCTTTTAACCTTTCTATCTTCTGATAAAGACTTAGGAGGATGACTTGCTCAGTGTTTCCACATGATATGCAATGACTAATGTCCTACAAGATGAAATGCAATATGCTAAGCTAGTCCCAAGAGAGGAGGGCAAATTTTGAGGTGTTACACTCTGATGCAAAATAATACGAATATAAAACAACTACACATATAGGGGGTCACTTAAACACAACATAAACTTTCTATGTAACACGGCTTACATAAAACATGTAATAATTTAAACACATGTTATCATATGTTCTCTTTTACATAGGTTCATCGCAGTGGAAAATAAATCAATTAAAGTAACTCAACAACCAAATAAGTCTTATAGCATAAAACATGGTTACGGTTAAAATGTCTTCAACACCAACAACATCGCAATTAATAACAAATAGTAAAATAAACTTTCGCCTACCCAGTGTTACAAATTAGAGAAACGGAATCCAAAACATCCCATAAAAGAAAAAAGAAGAACACCCCTAATGCCATCCTTCAGCTTCTAAGTAACTACTCATTTACCTGCTCGTATGTACCCCAAGAAGGAGCACAAAATCACACAAATAACAAAAAGGTCAGAATACACTCATAATATATAATGGTGCAAAAGTATGAAAGGGTAGCCTAAGAAAACATCAACAAATATTCAACACAATCCATACACATACACCACAAAAGTATTCTCAATCACCAATACCAACATAATCAATCAATACATGTGCAATAATGGATTCAATGTACTCAACACCAAGACTCTACAATGCATGTGGTACAATTATGGACAACACATGTCCATCTCATTTCTGAATCCCCACCATAGGACCAGAGCACTCCAAATCACTATTCTCACCATAAGTAACAATTCACTGATTTCCATATGGAACCGACTACTCGCTTCTGAATCCACACCATCAGACCATAGCACACCAAAAACTGGACCGTAATGTGTACACCATGATGCATGATTTGCAATAACATGCACTATCACCAAATGTATCATCATATAATTCACCACAAATATGCATAACATCACAACAAATGATTAATTTAACAATCAATAATAAACAACATTTAATACCTCCGAACAATGGTCAAATAGTAGCCTAATCACATCATAACTTCAAAAATCAGAAACGACATTCAATTCCAAGAAGCAGAGCGAACAACACTCATTCTGGAAGCATTATGAGTTACCTATCACCCAGGTGACGCCCGTCACCGCCCACGTCACCCTGACACGTCATCATCATGATGCTCGACCTTTAAAATTACGTTTGGGGACCATGATAGTCTGCTTGTCAGGCAGCCGACGCCCGTCAGCGCCTCCAAAGCCATGACGACCTAGTCGTCACGAGGGTGATGCTCGTCACCTTGAAGCAGAACACGGATTTTACATTTTGGCTATGGAGTTCAATTCAGAACTATGATTTTCACTTCCCAGACCATAAATCAAACAACAACATCATGGAAAGTAATATATATCATCAAAACTTCAGTTATCCATCAATTAACATGTATTTTATTAGATTAATCATGGGTTTAACATGCTTTATTCATCAAAATCATCACAAACATATGAACACCAATTCATACTAACATCATGAACAATAGCACACAAATTCCATAGTAAAATAGTGCATGAAAACTATAACTCCCCATACTGCTTTCAGGATTACCGACTGACCCCACAAACTAACACATGTCTTTTCAGCATGTTTTATCCTCACTCACACGCTTTTCGAGAAACTTCTCGAAAGGTCACCCATCCAAATACCACTCCAAGCCAAACCTCTTTAACTATGGAGTTCTTATTTATTAGGCTACTGAAAAGAAGATGCATCTTGTTGGTATATGTAGTATCAATAAATCCTTATAAGTCTTCCTTCAACCATGTAGTCTCATACCCCCACAACCTTAGGATCCCTCTTATTCCGATGTGAATTCTGTGACTACTCCCCGCCCTCTTCGGGCTCGAGTGTTACATCCACTCTTCGCCCTCTTTGACCTCAGATGTTACATGCCTACCAGCTTCCGCTTGGGTCATCTGCAAACCACATCATACTGGGAGAGGTCTGGCTCTGATACCATTTGTAACGCCTCATATTTCTTTAAGGATTATTGACTGCCCCCACAAACAAACATAGGTCTTTTCAGCATGTTGTATCCTCACTCACACGCTTTCTAGGAAACTTCCTAGAAGTTCACCCATCCAAATACTACTCAAAGTTAAACCTCATTAACTATGGAGTTCTTATTTGTTAGGCTACCGAAAAGAATATGCATCTTGTTAGTATATGTAGTATCAACCAATCCTTATAAGTCTTCCTTCAATCATGCAGTCCCACACATGCACAATCTTAGGATCCATCTCATTTTGATGTGAATTCGGCGACCACTTTCCGCCCTCTTCGGCATCGGGTGTTACATCCGCTATCTGTCCTTTTCAGTCTCAAGTGTTATAAAACTCACATTATACATCATATAATTCATGTTATTTCAGAATCTCATTCATTTTCATCAATCATTCAACAAAAAGGAAAAGTTATGAAAAATCTAATGGGATTAAGGACTTTCCTCTACCGAATCATGCAACCTACACCATATTATGAGAAGTTCCGCCCCCTCCCTATTACCTCGAATTTTCCAGCAAAACACCTTCAAGCTCTTAACAATGGAGGTTCTTCATAAGCCATAGCTTTTGCCTCTTGTCACCAAATTCTGTTTTTCACGTACTAATCTCAAAACTCTTACTAACTCCTTTTTATTAGAAACTTAATCTCCCTTGATTAGTGATTTATCACCTTGTCCTCACTTATTCCCTTATTCACCAAAATACCTCATTTAGCTCTAATATTATTTTAATATTACTAATAATATATTCCTCATTATTTATTTCAATATTCGTATTCTATAACTTTAATTAAATAAGTATAATTATGTCTACCCCCCCCCCCCCCCAAACCTCAAAAATAGATACTATCATCCAAACACCACCCCATGCACATAGAAATCACCATACATATTTAATTAAAAGCACACTATATATGAAATACATGCATAAATAACTCAATTAAATAAATCAATCGAATTTGGGGTGTTACAACTCTCCCTCATTTAGAAAATGTTTGCCCTCAGAAATTACTTGAAGGAAACACAATCGGATACGACTCTCTCATCTGACTCTCCATCTCCCAAGTCACGCTTCCACTAGCCGATCCTCCCCACACTACCTTCAATAAGGTAATCTCCTTACCATGCAACTGCTTCACTTCACGGTCCTCTATCCACACGGGCAATGTCTCAATAGTCAGGTTCTCTCTCATTTGTACATCATCCCTTGGATCACATGAGACGAATCTAGAATGTATCTCCTCAACTGAGATACATGAAACACATCATGAAGATCAGCAAGCAGCAGTGACAAGGCAATTCGATAGGCCACCTCTCCTATCCTCTATAAGATTTGATATGGACCAACCAAAGGTGGGGTGAGCTTTCGAGACTTCAAAGCTCGACTAACACCCATTACCGGAGTAACTCACAAATACACTTGATCTCCCTCCTGGAACTCAAGTCATTTCCTCATCTTATCATGGTAACTCTTTTGAAGACTTTGGAAAGCTTTCATCTTCTCTTGGATTATCTTGATATTCTCAGAAATTTGCTTCACAATCTCAAGTCTAAGCACAACACTCTCACCTGATTCAGACCAACACAAAGGTGTTCTACACCTCCTACAATACAACGCCTCAAATAGTATCATTCCAATACTTGAATGAAAACTATCTTTGTAAGTAAACTCAATCAACGACAAGCAGTTATCCCAAACATATCCTTGTTCTAGCACATAATCCCTCAACAGATCCTCCAAGGATTGGATGATTCTCTCTGACTGGATGTCTGTCTGCGGATGATAAACACAACTCAACTTTAGCTTAGTACATAAAGTTTCCTGCAAACTCTGTCAAAACATCGATGTAAGCCTCAGATCTTTATTTGAAATAATGCTCGATGGAATACCAAGCAGGCTAATGACCTTCTCAATATACAACTTAGCCAACTTCTGCAAAGAATAATCGTCTTAATCTGTATGAAATAATCTGATTTAGTTAGTCTTTCAATTATAACCCAAATGGAATCACATCCTTTTGTCGTCATCGACAAGCTTGTCACAAAATCGATGGAAATACTATCCCATTTCTACTCATAAATGTTCAATAGTTACATTAGACTTAACGACTTCTGATGTTCAATCTTTGACTTATAACAAGTCAAACATGCATAAAAAAACTCGGCTACTTACTTCTTCATTTCTGGCCATCAAAACATCTTCTTCAAATCCTGATACATCTTATTGGCACCAAGATGAATACTCTTACCACTTATATAACCTTTCTCAAGAATATTCTTCTTAAGTTCTGGTACATCTTATACACAAACTCTGTCTATAAACTTCATCACACCATTCTCATCGATTATGAAATCACCTCTTTTACCTTGATTAATTAACACAAGTTTCAAACTTTATTTATCATTCCATGAATGTTTGCTTGCTTGTGCTTTCTACGCTTGCTTGCTTGTTTATGTTATCTTTGTATGCTTGTTTATGTATTTGCCTTTCTTTTCATCTTGAGTGGACGATTATCGTGAGAATCCAAACCTTTCCATGAACACAAACCATAGTAAATTCAACATCTTACCAATACCAAGATTTGACCTCAAAATTGCAACAAGAAAGTCATACGCACGTAGATTTGAAACCATAAAAAATTCATCACTAAACCATATCCCAAAACCATTTTTCCAAAATGGCAATCAACTTGAAACTAAAAAAAAACCATTCAAGAAACCATTAGCAAACTTGACAATCGATTCATAATCCAAATAAAGAGAGTGAAAAGAATTTGTAATAGGACCGAAACAAGTCAAAATTAAAGAACCCACAACGCAAATGCACATTAATCTAAACATGAGCATAAGCTAAACCGTAGCAAAACTAAGTTGGAAAAGCGATCTAAATTCCAAAACAGAACTGTCACCGAAATCATAAGAATTGGTAAGGCCCGATTCTTCAAATGATGGTTTACTTTCATAGTCAAGGTTTTTAGATCCTCCAGGAATTGCATGATTTATTTTAAATGCCTGAGCTAAACAACAATGAATGACCACAACAACTTAAAAAAAGAACAAAGAATCAATTTAATCTTATAAAAGCCTATACAAAAAATGGAACAAAACAACAACATGGAAAACTAGCACCTACCACTAAACGTTGACATATGATGACAACCATATCATGTCTTGACAAGTTAATTTTGAGAGCTTCTGATGAACCAACCTTGATCAAGTTCCATGATGTGAAATCAACACCATATGGTTCATTTTTTAAATGTGTGTATTTTGATCTACACGGTTCAGTGCGATTCAATAGCCACATCTGATAACATATGTTCAACATTGCAACAAGGGAGTTTCTCAATTGTTGTTGACTCTAACGCACCAACCCTTGCATTTCCTGTTGTTATCGCTACTATTAATCAAAGTGGTGGGAGGAAAAAGTTTAAGGTGAACGCGTATGAAGATTGTCGTTCCGTAATACCGTGCCAGCTGATGCCATAGCCGCGGAAGAGAAATCCCAGTTCGTTTCCGGGTTACATCAGCAGGTTCAAGTGTGAATGTGGATTTGGATCATAAACATGAAAATCACAAGATTTTCCACATCAACATGCGCCCAATTTTCACTCCACACCCAGTTTGTTTTCTCTTGCACCTCCCTCTCTTCTAAAAAATTTAACAATGAACCTTGGGCCTCATCAACATGGGCATGTGTCTGTTTAACATTCACACACCACTTCCTCACTAACTACACCCCATGTCTCTCCCTTTTCACTTTGTTTTCATTTCTTTGATTTTTTTTAGTTTTTTTAAAATTATTTTAATGTATTTTATTTTATTTTAAATACTTTGACAATATTAACACTTATATTTCAAGGTTTTAATGTTTTTTTTACCATTTAATGCAAAAATAACAACAACAAAAAAATACATCTTATTATAGAAATAACCACCAATTTTAGAACTATTTTTCAGTTAGATTTTAGAGATTAATTGACATTCTATGTGTTGATTTTAATTTTAGAAATTAGTAGGTTAACATTGTAATTTCTTCATGATGTTAATCCTATCATAAAAAATTCCTGTGCTTGATTCACACTTTGATCTCACCCTTGACTGACTGATCAATGTTCTATTTGATCAAGTAGTCCTTTGATATGTCTGATTCCTCTGTCTAGTCAAGTGATTAAAAATCTCTTGATTACTTAATAAGACTAGTCTTATATACTGACACTACATTGGATCTCACCTCAAGTTAAGGACTTCACACTCAAGTCAAATCAAGATTGCACAATCAAGACCTTGAATACTATGGACATTAGGAATGAACCATTGTTCAAAGCCCAACAAAAAGAATCTTTGTCAACGCTTATCAATCATGATGAGATATGCACGCCACGAGCCTTCAGCAACAGAGAAGGATGAGAGAGATTTTTCCTATCCTTGTCCTGAGTACCTTTACGTACGGGGCGTAGGCCCCAATTATTCAGAGCGTTTTCCTTCGTTCATAGAATTTAGTGCAATTTTGATTGTCAAGTCTTCTTCTCCACTGACAGCACACCAACATTACACTTCAACTCTTCAACACTGCTCCATCAACTATACTCTTTTCTTTGGACCAAACACTATACTGTTTGGACATCATACCTTCTTCGATTTAAACATCACTCATTTGGCTTAAACACCACTTATTCGGTCTAAACACCACTTTCATTTTCTATTTGATTTAAACATTAATCGTTTGGTTTAAATACCACTTTCATTTACTTTTCCGGTTTAAACACCACTCCTCTAGTTTAAACACCACTTCTTCGATTTAAAAACTACTTTCATTTTCTCTTTGGTTTAAACACCACTTTTCTAGTTTAAACACCGCTTCCTTGGTTTAAACACCATTTTTCTATTTTAAACACCACTCATTTGATTCAAACACCACTTTATTTGGTTTAAATACCACTTTCATTTTCTCTTTGGTTTAAACACCACTTTTCCAGTTTAAACACCACTTTTTCGGGTTAAACACCGCTCATTTGGTTTAAACGCCACTTTCTTTATTTTAAACACAAATTCCATTTTCTATTTGGTTTAAACACCACTTTCTTTGGTTTAAACACCACTTTCGTTTTCTCTTTGGTTTAAACACCACTTCTTTGGTTTAAACACCACTCTTAGTTTCTTTGGTTTAAACACCACTCCTCGGTTTAAACACTACTTTATTTTCTTGCTTGGTTTAAACACCACTTCTACGTTCCTTCTTGGTTTAAACACCACTTTCTTTTCCTATCCAGTTTAAACACAACTTCTATTTTTCTATTGGTTTAAACACCACTTTCTTTTATATTTCGGTTTAAACACGACTTTTATCACTCTTCGGTTTAAACATCACTCTTTGGTTTAAACACCACTTCTTTTCTAGGTTTGAATACCACTCTTATTCCTTATTTGGTTTAAACACCACTCTTATACTCATTTGATTTAAACACCACATTTTCACTTCAACTACCTTTATTCCCACTTGGCTTAAACACCAATTTTATCTCTTTATTGATTTAAACGCCACTTCTATCTCTTTCTTTGGTTTAAACACCACCTTTATCTCTTTTCTTCGGTTTAAACACCACCTTTATCTTCTTTTTTTCCAGGTTTAAACACCACTTTCATTTCTCCTTTAGTTTAAACACCACTTCTATTTGCTTCTTTATGTTTAAACAACACTATTTGTTTTAAACATTCTTTCACAAACTTTCATCATTCATTCTCACACCTTTTCAGTTCATATCCTTAGTTCAATGAACTACGGAACTTTGATTTCCTCATTTCACTATGAGGATACGCAGACACGGGGGTTCGAATCCTTGGCGAGCACATTAATATTAAACTTTTTCCCCTTTTGAAAGTAACCTTTAGATAATAACACTCATTCGAGCAAAGAACAATCAAATTGGATCCCGTTGAGTACAACGGATGTGAAGGATGCTAATACCTTCCCATTTCATTACCGACTTCCTTATCCATTTCTCTTCCCCCTGGGTTTTATCGATATTTTCCCTTTCCTTTAGGAATAAATAATGTTCGGTGGCAACTCTGTTGTATCTTCGAGCGTGCGATGTGCTCAAATATTTTTCGCGGTGCGACAAATAGATCGAATCATTTTGAAGACTATTAATGTTGATGGTTGTAATGTTAACATGATCGAATCAAACAATAGAAACAGTTGGACGACGCAACAAAAAAATAGAGAAATTAAGTGTAGAATTTCACGAGAATTAAGAAATGATTCCTATAGACTGCGTCATTATTAAGGTGCGAAAACTATGGTAGATTGGTGATGTCCACCATGGAAAGTCTCGAACACATCAATATACGTCTATAGTGACGGAAGAATAAGATTGTCTGAAAAGTTAACATTCCAACGTCGAAGTCAGCAAAGTCAAAGAGGTGAAACTTGCAAGTATGTAGTGAATCATACCTTGGTGTGACACAAAGTCACACTTATATAAGAATGACAGTCAGAACCATCTCTGATGGATGGAGTGTCTTGCGTCGATGACCTATATTATGCATAAATGCACTTTTGATCTTTGTAATTTTATGTTTTTTAATTTTTAGTCCCCCTATTTTCAAAACCAATTTTTTGGTCCCTCAACTTTACATCTTTTGAAATTTTCACGGTCCCCTTCAACTTTGCACAAGTGGTATGTTCATTAATGATGTGACAGTGGTGATATAGAGCCATGTGAGATTTATTAAAAAATTTATGGAAATTATTTATATTTTATTTTTCTAAATATTTTTAATTGATATAAATATTTTAATAAATTAATTAAAAGGGGTTTAAAAGAGAAACTCAGGTAAGAAGAATTGAGAAACCTAGTTCCTCTTGTTGTTGTTGACAATCTATCTTCTCACCTGCAAGTAAGTCATTACTCTCTACCATCTCACCTGCAATTGTTGTTGAAAATCTATCTTCTCATATGCAAGTAAGTCGTTACCCTCCACGCAACTGTAATTGAGAAACTACCATTACCCTATACCATTTCACCTATAAGTAAGTCATTCATTCCCATACCTAGTTTCTCTTTCATTAATCCATATTTTATTTTTCTTCACTTGAATGTCTTCCTTTCTTTAGAAATTTATAATGGGTTTCTCTCAATTGGATCTTCTCTCTCAAACCAACCACCAAAAACATTATAGATCTATCACAATTTATCCATGTTTTCAGTTTTTGGTTATGATGTGGAATTGGAGTGTTGAATGGCAGCGATTGCTGAGAAGTCATTGATGAAATTTTAGAGTGAATACATGATGGAAACTCTATTTGATGGAAGCTACCTTGGAATTTATCCTTATGCAGTTGAGGTGTTGTCTAATGGAGAGCTTCTTGTTCTGGATTCAGTTACTTGGGTGTCTAATGCACTTGAGATTTTCTTACATGAGTTCTATTTTAAATCCATTTTAATTAATTTATTAAAATATTTACATCAATGAAAAATATTTAGCAAAATAAAATATAAATATTTTTTATTAAAATTTTTAATAAATCAGACATGGCTCAATTTTTTTTTGAAATAACCATAATTTTAAAAATAAATTCCAAAATAATCATTTTTTCAAAAAAAAAATCAAAAATTAACCACCTTTTAAAACAGATGCGCCAGATGAACTGGCGCATCCATTTTCCATCATGAAGAGGCGTCAATGCCTCTGGCGCCTGCATTGGAAGCCTCATGAAGAGGCGCTCATGCCTATGGCGCTTGCATTTTGGCTCATGAAGAGGAGTCAATGCCTCTGGCGCCTACATGTCTTAACATGTCAGGCGCCTAGCCTCTTGGCACATGCATTTTCTATCTCCTCTGTATAAATACCTCACCCTATATGCAATATTTTTTACACAAATCTTACCCTACAACCATATTTTCTTTCATTCAACTTCACTCTTCTTCAAGTTTTTGAGTTTTAACCATGTCTGAATACATTCACAAGCGAAATACCGATTTAATATTTTTCGTCGTTGCGTCTCCGATAAAGATTCGATTTTGGAATATAGATTCGTTTGAACGTCTTAATCAGACGTTGAACAGTTGGTTAGATGGAGAAATTAAGGATGGTGAAAGGATTAAAAGAATCCAATGGCTTGTGTCCACGTTCAACCAAAATGGAGAAGTGCGTGAATGGATGGATATTAAGACTGACCGAGACGTTCATAGGGTGATGCATTACATGTTCAAAATTGTTTTGATGGTTGTAACGCTTTGTTATTATATTGTAGTTGTTTTAATGGTTTGTATTGTTGTTTATGTAATGATATTTCCTCATAAACTTATAATATGAAATAAATTTAGTTTTTAATATATTGCAATAGAGGTACATGTGAATTTATCTGGTTGTGCTCGTTCCAACACTAGGACAGTTAGTACGATTGTGACATGTCTGATGGCATGAACTACATAATCTAACCATTTTGTTCGCCGTATCCATTTCGGTTCGAATGCGGGTGTTGTTTGGGTGAACATTTTTCTTCCTTCGCATAAGTTCGTTGTGCCATACAATGCCCCCTTGATATTCTGGTCAGTAATCCTCTTTTGCCACTACGGAAAAACTAATTTTATAAACATTTGATAGGCTGGTGACTTTGTAAACGTCAGATAGCAAGTTGGATGGATCCCTTCGAACCTTTGAACATGCCGCAATGACATGGGAGCAGGGCGTACGAAAGGCTTGGAACTTTTTGCAGTCGTACCAACCTCTATCTAGTTCGACTCTATATTGTCCCATCGATATGCCCTCATTGTGATCCATGGACTCGACAACACTATACCAACCTTTAATGCGGTCACACACTGCGACCACATGTGTGTTTGCTTTGGCAGCTTCATGTCTAATGAATTTCATTGAACCATCATTGAACAATTGCACAGATTACAACACTGAACTCCATTTGAAATGTCTGGTCTCAAACAGCACCCTTAGCCTAAAATATGTTGCCTACACCAAAGCGGTTATAGGTAGGTTATGAATGCCTTTCAAGACAGAGTTCATTGATTCCACAAGATTTGTTGTCATGTGGCCCCAATGTTGACAGTTGTCGTATGCCCTGGTCCACTTCTCCACTGGAATATTGTCGATCCACCGTACTACATCTACGTTTGAGAATCTTATTTCTTTGCGGTAGTGTTTGAAAGAAGGTTCTGATAATGTGTAACCTGCATTGGCAACCTTCTTCCGCAACGTCTTATCTTTGATTTCCCGCATGAAATTTTGAGCAATATGTCTAATATAGAAGACATGCGTCGAAGGAGGATCTTGCCAGCCATTATCAATGTTATTATATGCACTGATGATTGAAGGGTGTCTGTCAGAGATTAAACATAAGTTAAGCTGAGGTGTAACGTGAAATCAGAGATTTCTTAGGAAAAAACTTCATCCCTCAGCAGTCCCCCCTTCAATAAGGGCAAAGGCGATTGGAAAAATGTTGTTGTTGCCATCTTGTGTCACTGCCATCAGTAACGTTCCTTTGTATTTCCCATACAACCATGTACCATCAATTTGTATAATAGGTTTACATAAAGAAAAACCCATGATGCATGGTTGATACGCCCAGAAGAGACGGTGGAATGTTCCATTTCCAATAGTACACGTCCCATCTGGTGTATACACGGGCAATGTTTCCAACTTGGCAATAGTCCCTGGAGCATACATTTTTAGAGCCAACAAGTATTTTGAAAGTTATTTGTAAGACTCCTCCTAATTGCCAAACATTTTTTTAACAACCTTTGTCCTAGCCATCCATGCCTTCCTATATGATGGAGTGTATTGGTATTATGCTATAATATGCGAGATTATTGTACTCACCTTTAACGACGGATTATCGCCAATGACATACAATATTTCATCGCATATTAGCTAAGAGCTTAGTTTCCGATGATCTTGCATTGGGTTTGTCAGCATGCATGTGTGAACTGGACCCATGGATCCAATCTCCCAAGAATCGCTCCTCTTCTGGTACGAAGCTGACAACCTGAAAAGGCAATGCTCATTCAGAAAATAAATTTTTCACCTCAATGTATTAGTTCTATCAACTCTGAAATCAGTTGATAGTTCCATGTGAAATTTTATAATGGCTTTTACACAATCCTCTTTTGTGCGAAATGTGTCTCCTTGTTTCAAAGATCCTTGCATTTGCACATAAGGATTGTACCATATATCTGATGAAGGTTCATCGGAACCCAAATTCAACCTTGTCATGTGTTGAGGTGGATAGTATACATGACTAGATGGTAATGGCTCATCTTCCTCATCAGTGTTCACCATTGAACCAACCAAGATCTCGACTTCTTCTTCTTTGTCATCTGCAACATTCACCTCGGCTTGTTCGTCATTAGTTTCATAAAAAACTTGTGACTGATCAATGAAAAGAGACACTTATTGTTATTTTGGTAATATATACTACTCTATATCGTTGTACCCAGATTGTTTGTGACTGACAAACATATGCTAAACATCGTCATCGTCCCGAATCTTCTTCTGATAAAACTTCACCTGGTTTTCTACAAACCAAACCAGATTCCTATAGATGATTTGGCCCACAGGACTCCACTGTAATTTCTTTTCTATCCTTTGTTTCAGATGTGAAAATTTTGATCGTCGATTTATTGTAAACCGAGTTACCTCTGTGTTGCGAAAACAAAAACTGAACAATTGATGCTCAAATATTTCACCTTCGATATGGACACTGATCATGTAATGTTGTGAGGAAGACATTTTTTTAAATCTAACTTTAGTATTTCTTTAGATCTGTATGGGTACTGGAATCGAATTTATTAATATGTTATTTTGATGCACTTAAGTAACGTAAACGTCGAATGCATTGATCACGCAATTCAGCTGCACACACTTGACCATGCAGAGAAAAGAATGCATGCAAAGACAAGAGCACATAATGCATGCGCCTGGTAGAATCTTTGCATACACAAAGCATGCGTCTGCACACAAGGAATCTCACAATAATCTCTTCCCCAATAGTCCAAACAGGAGCTCATTCCCTAGGTGCATAAAGCAACCTAGGCGCCAAGACCATGGGCGCCCCTTCATGAAAATGAAACCTATGCGCCAAGACCATGGGCGCCTCTTCATTACATGTGAATATTCACATGCAGGCGCCAAGACCATGGGCGCCTCTTCCTTGCATATGAATATTCACATGCATGCGCCTAAGGATATGTCTACTCTACACTTTGCCATGCATGCACCCAATCACATGTTGCGTAGGTTGTAAACCTAGTAAGACTCTTTCATCTATAAATAGACTTCAAATCACAACATCAAATCATTTGCAACACTAATCATCTACACTCTTTCTTTACCATACTTTTTCTCTGCCACACTCAAGCTCTACAACACTCAACCTCTGCAGCATTATGTCTCTGTTGACTATGGGTGATGAACACAAAGGAACACTCGAGAATATCTCGACATTTGTATGTTATCACTCTCTTTTCACTTATTTCATATTTATTTCGTATATCTTTCTTATCTATGTTTGAATTATATATTACTTATTCTTATTGTATTTCTTACTTATGTGTTATTAGGACCCAAAGTGTTTTCGATGTCGTGTACATGAATATGTACCCCACGATCCTTTGATAGAACCATATATTTGAGGATGTGGATTTGTAAATCTCCTCAACATAGTCTCGTGCTCAGTGGACTACAAATTCATTTTTGCTTTGTTGGAGAGATGGAGACCCGAGACCCACACATTTCACCTTCCTTTCGGTGAGTGTACTGTCAGACTTGCGGACGTATACATGTTGTTGGGTCTCCGTATAGATGGTAAGGTCATGAATGGTAGAGTTAACCAGGACAACTCTATCTGCAACGAATGATTGGGTGCCCCTTTGTGTGACAACCAAACTGAGGGAGAGTCATTCGGTCAAGTTAGGGGGCAAGGTATAAATTTAAAATATCTTAAACAATATTATGCGAGTATAATATTGTCCGAAGAATCAACCGAGTACAAAAAATAATTAAAGTTCGGTATTATATTATGATTTTATTTGATAATTTTTTATTTCCAGAAAGTATAGGTAATTCAGTAAATATTATGTATTTACCGTTGTTACGCAACATTAATAAGGTAAGCACATATAGTTGGGGTTCAACTGTGTTAGCCCATCTATATAGTGCAATGTGTAAAAATACCAATAAAAAATACTTATACGTTTTATTCATGTATGCATTTGCTACAAGTACGGGGTTGGTCAAGAATACCGTCACTCGCCCCAGTAAACGAGAACCCATTCATGTTCCCGTTTGCAACAAAGTAAATTTAACACTTTACCATTTAATTAATTATACTTTATATTACAATTAACTATAAATAATATTTTTCAATTTTTTTTTATCTAGGTGGTCAGTAAGGGGGATGGACTACAATAGGTGCCCGAAACACGCTATAGTAGTCTATCGCAATCTATTGGACCACATTGGACCAAACGATGTAATACTCCTACACAACTCTATTTTAATTTTAAAATACTTATCAAATTATTTATCATCTAATCGTGTCGTATTGTTGTACAGTTTATCTAGAGGCCATATATAGGTCTTGATCATTAGGTTAACCATGACGATGCTGCAGTTTGGACAGCAAATACACCAATTATCTGGTTCACTACTGTGGAAATTCACCAGAGTGACCAGGTAAAACTGCAGTTCGGCATCCAACAACAGATTCCAAAACCTCCGACGTGTTTGGGGAATTGGCATAAAAAAAGAGTTGATCCCCAATGGGATTATTTCGACTGGAGAAAGTTTGCAAAAGAGATGTGTTATCAATGGAGGAATCGACGACAACACATCTTAAATGAATCAGTCATCCATGGTTCAAGACCAACTCAACAATATATGTCATGGTTTAGGTCGGTGACAACACAATAATTTGTGTCTGAGCCGCGATATTTGATTGATCCACGCCAACTAGCTTCGTCATCGTACGCCCAACAACAAGTCCCCGTCCAACACCAATGTCAAACCACCCAAACCCAACAATCAACCTCACACCATCAACCTACCACATACACCCAATAACCAAACACCCAACTTCGCAACCCATTCATGTCATCCACCCAATAACCAAACACCCAACGTCGTAATCCATTTATGCCACCCACCCAACCACAAAACCAAGAATCAAACCCTACCCACCAACAACCATACGCTTCAACCACAATCGTCTATAGCCCAAATGATTCATATGGGTCACTTCATCGTGGCCCCCCACCAATGACCACTCGAACATCCCATCACCAAAACACACAACCATTGTTTAACTATAGTACATCCCAGGAACCATTTCTTTGTTTCCAAAATGATTCAATGTCCTAATTCGGGCAACTATACCGTCCACATTCCACCTAACCCCCGTCTATCTAACTACGATGATAAGGCACAGAACTCCATTACGGAAGCGACGTTGGCCAGAGTCCCCCCGGATATTAGGAACAAATGATGACACATCATTCGATCAGGTCAGCATGCAAAAACCCCAAACACCTCAGGAAAATCGTGGGAGACCTTGAAGACAGACTAACGCACCTGGATGTGGAACAGAGGAACGTCTCGATCAGACTGGTCATTAATTTTTTGTCAATCCCATGTAACATTTATTATATCATGAATAAATTATTTTTTATTCTTTAATAAAAAAAATTAAAAAAATTAAAATTAAAAAATAAAAAATAAAACAATACAAGGGTGTATGCACCAGATGAATTAGCGCATACACCACATGCAATAAGCATGCGCCAGAGGCATTGACGCATCTTCATGAGGCATCCAAAGCATGTGCCACTCAAGCTGGCGCCTCCTATTGGTTCAAAATGGATGTGCCAGTTCATCTGACGCATCTGTTTTGAAAGGTGGTTATTTTGAATTTTTTTTTTGAAAAAATAATTATTTTGAAATTTATTTTGAAAATTGTGGTTATTTCAAAAAAAACGGCTCTATGGTACCACAACCACATCATTAATGAGGACATCGTTTGTGCACAATTGAAGGGAACCATAAAAATTCTCAGAGATGTAAAGTTGAAGGACAAAAAAATTGATTTTTAAAATAAGGTGACTAAAAATTGAAACACATCAAACTACATAAAAGAAAAGTGTGTTTAAACCTAAATATTCAAAATACTATTATACCTCTTATTATTTGTCAATTTATATTTTTAGTACATTATTTATTTATTTATTTTCACATAATTTTTTATAAATATAGAAATTAAAGTTATCCATAATTTTGACACATGTCATTTTTTGCAAATTATTTTACTTTTTCTCTTTTCATATTAAACTTACTTTGCCCAAAACTTTTATATATAATTTATATATATATATATATATATATATATTTTTTTTTATTGTTTTTTATTATTTAATTTTTTATGCTTAAAATAAATATTTATTGTCAATTGTTTAGTTAATTTTAATATTATATTTTATATTTTTTAAATAGTAATAATAAAAAGAAAATATTATATTTTATTGTGAAAATTATATACAAATTAAATATTTATCACAAAAAAATTAGTAAATATTAGTATTTTTTTATTAACATTAACATAAAATAATAGTAATTATAATAAATTAACCATAAATTTTACACAATATTTTTTAGAAATTGTTAAAAAATGTTTCAGCATACTAAAGTGGACATAAGACAAATTATTGTTACTAAATAGTTTGTTAAAAATTATATATAAAAATTTTAATTTTTTTAAAAGAAAACTAAGTAAATAATTTAAAAAACTATTTGATTGAACAAAAATATGTTGAATGTAATTCGACATTTAAGTTAGTTTAGTTTTGAATTTATTTAAATTTGAATGTGCATTCGCATTTAATGTACATTTGAGTTTATGTGAATCTATATAAACCTAAGAAAAGTGAATTCGTAAAGATTTGGTATTTTTAAGAAAGTTAGTTAGAATTCTCTCTCTCCCTCTCTCTCATCTTCATTTTCTTGTACTTTGTTAATGGAAGTTCATTGTTGAACTCCAACAATTAATATCAGAGTTTCATTCGATTCACAGAGAAACACGAGTGTAGTGAGGTATTAGATTGATTTCGTTTCTAAAATTATCGTTGAATTGATGTTTGAAATCGGAGAGAATCACAAATCTTGATTCTCAGTGTTTGTGAAACATGAGTGTTGGTGAGAACTGAGTGATTCGCACTAGAACGAAGATGAACGGCGGAAACGACAACTTGAACACTAAGCCACTATTAAACGAAAGGAATTGGAATCGGTGGTCGATTCAAATGCGTGTGTCGTTGGAGCTCAAGATGTTCTTGATCTCGTCAATGACGGTTACATGCTGATTGTGAAAAATGCAACAAAAGTCCAAAAAATTGCACAATGAGAAACAAAGAAGAATGATCAAAAGATGTTGTTCTCCTTAGTGCGTAGATAGAAAGGTGTTTGAGAAAATTGTTAATTCGGCAACGGCGAAGGCGACGTGGAATACATTGACACGGTGTTATGATGGTGATGCGTCAATGAAAAAGGTCAAGCTTAAGTCCCTACGTAAACAATATGAGAATCCCAACATGAAGAATAATGAGAAAATACCTAATTACATCTCCAAAATGATGGTGGTCACTAATGAGACAAAATCTTATGGAGTAACGCTTTCTGAACAAATAATCACTAAAAAAAATTAACTTTTAATAACAGCTAAAACACATAGATAAATGTCTATGTATCACAGGTATAACACAAAATACTTATATCTACAACATTTTGTTTTAACATATAATTTGTTTTACATACATAAATTTTTCATCACAATAGACTATAGTGACGGAGTCCGATTTAATTATATTTATTGATCGTAGGTATAGACTCAATGAGATCTTATTCCGTCAAAATACATTTTTATGACACCATATTTCTATTAGTAGAGATTTCGATAGTGGAATTTTTTTCCACATTTAATCGCCATTAATATATACTTTAATGTCAAAAATTTTCTAGCTATATACACTCTCCTCACATTAATAAAATTAGCGACTAAACAATTAAATAATATATGTTTAGAAAATAAATAGTAACAAAAGTATCACAATTCCCCTTAAAGCCTCTCATACTAGCTTTTAATCTTCTACTATAAAAAAAATGAATAATAACACAATTCACCCAAATAATATCACTCATAAAATTATTAACAACTTTACTGAAAATCAATTAATAACATTTTCATTGTCTTTATTGTGTAGTAGGAATACCTAATAAGCAAACACAGCCCTTTGATATATTTCACGATCAATCTCAGGATGTGTTGCTTCTTCCTTTTTCTGTTTATATCATCTACAAGGTAAAAAACACATTGCAACCATTGCGATTTATGTAACCAATTATTGTGTATAAGAATATAGCAAATTTCCTAACAAGGATTTTAGGTTCTTTAAATTTGAAACATCGAAGCAAATTGTCTTTATAAGAATACAGTCATGTTTCACTTGACAACTTGACATGGAGCTAAGTTATGCTAACATGAAATCCCCATGTAGCAAATTTGAATTAATGTCTTAGCATTACACTATGAATGATAAAGGAATACACCTTATAATTTCACATCCTTCCTTTAATATTAATCTACACTAAATTCACTATACATCACTTTCATATCCTTGTAGGTATTTGCCTTTATCATTTGAACTAAAAATGAAAGTTCTCATTAAATATAACTTTTACTTTGAATAGGTTTCACTTTTCAATGTTTCTTTTTTTTAGTATTAATCTCTAATCTTTTTATTATTACTAATAAAACTGAAGGAGGGGTAGTTTTTTTTTTATAATGTGCCTAGGCCACTCTTAAAGGTTTAGGTAGGGAGAAATCTTTTGAAGGTTAGTCTCAAATTTTATGTTTTATATATTTATGGTTGAATTTTCAAGCTAATATGTAAAATTGCTACTTTAATCGAGTAAATATGGTTGCATTTTGTTGAGATTAATCATGCTAATCACTATGATTTAAGTTAATGCAGTTGGTTATTAGTTTGTTAAACTTACTCTATTGTGATTGGTAGTTATGAGATAAGGTTGCTGTATATAAAGCAATACATTGCCACATGTAATACAATCTATCAAATATAACAGTATTTCACATCTCATCTTCTTTCTTCTTCTTTCTTCTTCTTCTGTTATTTCCACACAGCCTGCAACATGGCACTGTTATGCTTCACCATTGATGAAGCTTGATCAATCATAATATGGTATCAGAGTCTGGTTTGGAACAAGAAACAATGCTTTCAAACAGGGTGTTCGCATTTGCACATTTTGTGGGAAGAATAACCATACTGTTGAAAATTGCTTCAAGAAACATGGTGTTCCACCTCATATGCAGAAACAGTTTCAAACTTCAGCTAACAATGTGGCAACAGATGGAAATAATGATGGATCTTCATCTCATAATGTTGACATTCAAAGTGACAATTCACCTAGGACCCAAGGCCAATTCAGTGCCTTAATGGATCTACTTCAGAAATCTAGTCTTGGACAATCTTCAGGACATGCTTCTTCCAACCAAGTTGTTGTTGGTCATCCATCAACAGGTAACACATATCATTGCATGCATAGTAGTAGTAATGGCTCTTGGATCATTGATTCAGGAGCTACTAATCACATATGTAGCTATGTCAAATGGTTTCATTCACATAAGAAAATTATTCCTATCAATGTTAGATTACCAAATGGACAATGTCTTGTTGCTAATCACTCTGGCATAATTCATTTTTCTCCTGATTTCATTGTGCATAATGTGCTTTTACTCCCTGAATTTTCTTTAAATTTATAATCTGTTTCAAAGTTATGTGAATCCTCTAATTACACTGTCAATTTCCTTAAAACACAATGTGTCATACAAGACAAACTCACCCTGAAGATGACTGGTTTTGCTGAGCAGAAAGATGGATTGTACTATCTAACATTGAGAGATAATGATTCACATGCCACACACACACCTACTTTAACCTCTGCTTTAGCAGCCAATGTCATTTTACCTGATAAAGCCTTATGGCATTTTAGATTAGGACACTTATCTCAAAACATATTATGGTACCTACACTCTCAATTCCCTTTTATCAAAGTTAATCATAAAGATGTTTGTGATGTTTGTAGCTATGCTAGACAAAGAAAACTTCCTTATACTGTTAGTAATAATAGAGTTGTTCATCCTTATGATTTGGTTCATTTTGATATTTGGGGACCTCTTGCAGTCCAATCTTTACATGGCCATTCATATTTTTTAACTATTGTTGATGATTGTAGCAGATATACATGGATAACATTAATGAAAACCAAATCTGAAGCTAGACAACATGTTATTAATTTTGTCAATCTCATAGAAAACCAACACAGTCTCCATGTCAAAATCATCAGAACAGATAATGGCCCTGAGTTTAATATCCCTGAAGTTTTTTCATCTAAGGGAATCATCCATCAAACCAGTTGTGTTGAATCTTCACAACAAAATGGTCGTGTGGAGAGGAAACACCAACATTTACTAAATGTTGGGAGAGCCCTCCTTTTTCAATCAAAACTTCCAAAAGAATTCTGGTCATATGTTATCCTACATGCCACATTCATTATAAACAAACTCCCTACACAAGTCTTAAACAATCTTTCTCCTCACTTCATACTGCACAATACACATCCAGATATGCATAGCCTTAAAGTGTTTGGCTCTCTTGCTTTTGCATCCACACTGCATATGCACAGAACCAAACTAGAGCCAAGAGGTCAAAAATGTGTTTTCTTAGGATACAAGAATGGTATGAAGGGTGTGATACTCTATGACATTAACAGTCATACAATTCTTGTCTCTAGAAATGTTATACACCATGAACATATTTTCCCTTATTCAAATGTGAATTCCACTAACTGGACTTATCACCCATACAAAGATCTTAATGGCTCACCACAAAATGAACCTACCATACATGTTCCATCACAAAACATTGAATCCACAGCTGAGGAACATGAGCCTAACACAACCATTGACACACTGCACCCTGAACCTTTAGATAATACTGATGAAAATCATGACACTCAACCTGTTCCTGATACACCAGATATTGACAGCATCCAATCCAGGCCTGTTAGAGCTAAACATACACCTCATTATCTCTCAGATTATGTGTGCAATACATCTGATGTATCAGCAGTCAAGTCATCATCAGGTACAACCAAAACTAATTATCCTATTTTAAATTATGATTCCCTGCATTTTCTATCTGCATCTCATCGTGTTTTTGCATCCAATATCACTTCTACACATGAGCCAAAGAACTACAAAGAAACATGTTTGTCTGAACATTGGATAAAGGCTATGAAGTCTGAATTAGATGCACTAGACAAGAATAGGACTTGGAACATAGTTGATCTGCCACTACATGTCAAACCTATTGGTAACATATGGGTTTTCAAAGTGAAACATAGAGCAGATGGCACAATAGAAAGGTATAAAGCCAGACTGGTTGCAAAAGGGTACAATCAAATTGAAGGGCTTGATTTTTTTGACACATTTTCATCTGTAGCAAAGCTTACCACTGTCAGAACCCTTCTTGCAACTGCTGCCATCAACAATTGGTCTTTACATCAATTGGATGTTAACAATGCTTTTCTACATGGGGAATTGCAGGAAGATGTGTACATGACCATACCTGAAGGTGTTACATGTCACAGGCCTAACCAAGTATGCAAACTCCAAAAGAGTTTATATGGTCTGAAACAAGCCAGTCGCAAATGGTATGAAAAATTGACAGTTTTACTACTGCAGCAAGGCTACACTCATTCTGCTTCTGATTATTCTCTCTTCACTTTGAAAACTAATGATCATTTTACAGCCATTTTAGTATATGTTGATGACATAATTCTAGCTGGAACATCCATGCCTGAATTTGATCGCATTAAGCTCATCCTGGATGAAAATTTCAGCATCAAAAACTTGGGCATACTCAAGTATTTCCTTGGCCTCGAAGTTGCTCATTCACAAGCAGGGATTTCACTGTCACAAAGAAAATACTGTCTTGATCTTTTGCAGGAATCAGGTATGCTTGGATCCAAACCAGCTCCCACACCTACTGATCCATCTGTTAGATTACATGCTGATAGTGGCAAGGCTTTTGAAGACATTGGAGCATACAGACGATTGATAGGACGTCTGCTGTATCTTAACACCACACGCCCAGACATCACTTATGCCACGCAACAACTTAGTCAATTTCTGCACAATCCAACAATGGCTCATTACCATGCTGCCTGCAGAGTTATTCGATACCTGAAAAACAGTCCTGGCAGAGGAATAATACTTCGAAGAAATGCTGAACTGCAACTACTTGGTTTCTCAGATTCTGTCTGGGCAGGCTGCATTGATTCAAGGAGATCCATTTCAGGATACTGTTTCTTTCTTGGCACTTCTCTTATATCGTGGCGTACAAAGAAGCAGGACACCATTTCCAGATCATCATCAGAGGCAGAGTATCGAGCGTTGTCATTCGCCACATGTGAATTGCTTTGGTTGATAGTTCTCATGAAGGAACTGCACATCAAGTGTACCAAACTTCCTGTTCTTTATTGCGACAGTCAAAGCGCAATGCATATTGCGTCCAATCTGGTATTCCATGAATGAACTAAACATCTCGAAATTGATTGTCATTTGGTTCGTGAGAAGCTTCAACAAGGATTACTTTGACTCCTACATATCTCTACTCATGAGCAACTTGCTGATTTTTTAACCAAGGCATTACCAACTTCAACCTTCAACAATTTTATTTCCAAGCTTGACATGATCAACATTCACCATGCTTAGCTTGAGAGAGGCTGTTGAGAGTAATCATGCTAATCACTATGGTCTAAGCTAATGCAGTTGGATATTAGTTTGTTAAACTTACTCTATTGTGATTGGTAGTTATGAGATAAGGTTGTTGTATATAAAGCAATACATTGCCACATGTAATACAATCTATCAAATATAACAGTATTTCACATCTCATCTTCTTTCTTCTTCTTCTTCTGTTATTTCCACACAGCCAGCAACATGACACTGTTATATTTCCCCATTGATGAAGCTTGATCAATCATAATACATATCAATGGACACAATTAAAGTTGACAAATCAACTACCCTTTGACACTATACCCCACTAAGTAAGGTAACATTAACTGAGTATGCACGACCAGGAAACACCAACGAAACCTATATCACCACTTTCGTCAATTTAACTAATTCTAAATAAATAAAAAGATTTCAAAAAAAGTTAAAATTTGAAGTTATCCATAATTGTGTTTATCTTTTGTATACATCTTTTATAATAGTATTTATGTATATATTTTGTAGTTGTGTATGTGTGTATGACATTTTAAAACATGTATATTGTCATTTTGGTTTAACCTCTTTAGTTTGAATCAAAGAATGTAATAAAATTCTGATTTAATATCATTAAATTCTGATTTAATATCATTAAATTCAAGATTTGATTGATATGAAATTTTGGTATTTCACATCATCACAATTTAATATTTTTTTCAATATTTAATAAAAATGATTAATTTAGCTAACAAAATAATTTTTTTAAGGAATTAAAATGTAACATTTATTAGATAAGAGACTAAAGTAAAATTTAAAATTAAATTAAAGGATTTCGAGACTAATTAAATCTAAAATAAATATCTATCACTAAAAATATAATTAATCTAGTAAAAGTAAAAACAATCACATTTTTTATGCCGGACAAATATTTTTTCACAATTAATTTATTTAAATTTAATATTTATTTAACTTATTCAACACAAAAAGTGATAATATTTATCCATAAAGCCTATATAAATTGAAAAATATCTCCATTATTTGTCTAAATATCTTATTTGAAGTTCGAACGTAAACCTAATTGTACGTAAATCTAACGGTCTTATTATCATAAGATGCTTATTATCATTTTGTCTAAAGGTGAAATAACTATAACATATTAATTATAATTTATGGTAAAAATTATACACGAGACAATCATCAAATGATTAGTTTTTTTAATATCAACAAATGAGAACAGTTATATTACTAATCAATTAATTAATCATAATATTAGATAGAAGCAGAAGAAAAACCCCATCACCGTCACAAAAGCATTCTAAATGCGAGTATCCCACAAGGATTCCTGCTGAACTTTTCCACTTTTTAAAAGTCTCTCAATTTCCTGCGGAGGGTTCAAACCAAGATTCACCGCACGTTCCCAGCGTGCTAGCCTCGTCATCCCAATACAAGGCCCGTAAACCGTGTTCATGTCAAATTGGCGCAACACCGACTCACTCTCGCTGTATTCATCTGTAAATCCACACGCTCCAAATCAGATTACAGAAAAAATAAATGAAGGTGAATGAGAAAACCATAGAAATTAAAGGATGTGAAATTGTTTGAACCTTGGAGATCTGGGTTGCCGTTGCGGGATGTGAGTGCTGGTGGTTGGGCGAGATTGGAACCGAAAGTGGCGGCGTGGATGGGAGGTTTTTTGGACTTGGATGATTTGTGGGCGGTGATGGGGTTTTTCTTCTGCTTGTAGAAACCTTTCATGTTGCCGGATATTGATGACATTCTCTCTCTATCTCTTTTCAAATTTTGAATTGAATTTTTGAAACATAAGATGCGTCCCACCTTTATAAATAGGGGAAATTTTCTTACCCCATCACAAAAAAATTGGTTAATGTATTTTCAATTAATATCCCATTTAATTTTAGGATATTTAATTATTTATTAAAAAAACTTTTTTTTTGTTTTCAAAACATTTTATATTAAAGATAATTTTATCCAATTTTTTTTTTGAATTAGATAAATATGAATTCACCTAAAAAATATTATGATTATTTAAGAGATAAATTTTCAATCAAATAAATTTTTCTTAATTCTTTTGGACCTCAACTACTTCCTGAACAAGTTTTTTGTTCTTACGACCTATTATTGCTTTATATTTTGTTGTTCGATTTACTATGATCTTTGAAATACTAATATGATTTGTGTTTAAGTAATAAAACTCTAAAATTAATTGTGAATTTTAAATATCATAATTCACCTCTACCTCTTGTGCTTGAAGTCACTTGTCTAATAAGTGACATCAAAGTTTAACTCATGTTAAAGACTAATCATCTTAGAAAGAAAAATGTCTTCAATATATTAACTAAACAAACCCGCATTCTTTAATAGGGTATAGTTTGTGTGAAGAGAAAATGAAAATTTTCATAGAATAAATTGATCGTGATATTTGGAACGTTGTGAAGGAAGGTTTATTTGTTCCTACACACGAAGAAAATGGTGTTGTAGTAAACAAATATGAAAAGGATTGGATAAAAGATGATAAAGAAAATGTGCAATGCAGTTTGAAAACAAAATTTGCCATCACCACCGCTCTCGATCTTAATGAAGTTTTGCGAGTTTCGCACTATGAAACTGCAAAAGAAATGTCGGACATCCTCCAAATTACACACGAATGAACTACTGGTGTAAAGATGACAAGGTTGGGCATATTAATTCATGAGTATAAACTCTTCAGAATGAAATCTGAAGAAAGCATTAATCAAATGCAAACACGGTCTGCACATATCGTGAGTTATATGAGAATTTTGGGGAAAATATTTTCAAATGAGGAACTAGTTATAAATAGATGTCTAAAACATAATTGGCAACTCAGAGTTACTATTATTTGTGAATCTAAAGATTTAGAAACTATGAATATACATACCATGTTTAAAAAATTGCTGGAACATAAAATGGAACTAAAAAGACTTGTCATAGATGAAGAAAGAGAAAAGAAAAACGAAAGTCTAACACTCAAGACCGAGGAATCTAACATTGATTGTGACATGTCTCTTATAGTACAAAACTTCAAAAAATTCCTTAGGCATGATAAGAAGAAAAAAAGAATAGCAAGAAAAAGATGAGAAAAAAATACCATTCATTTCAACACGCTACAATTGTGGAAAGAAAGGGAACATTGTGCCAAATTGTTCCCTAGCTAAAAGGGAAAATCAAAACAAACCTTTGAAAAGGGTAAACAAGACTTATGTTGTATGAGAAAACAGTGATATGGAATCCTCAGACAATGAAGAAGAAGTCAACATCCGTCTCATGACAAATCATTAAGATGATGAGGTAACCTCATACTTCTCTTATCAGGATCTTTTCTGTATTGATAAGAAACTAATAGAAGATATAAGTAAATTGGAACAAATTTTATCCACATCTAAGGACATTATTTCCTCTCTTGAACATAAAATAAAAAACCTTGAGAAAGAAATCTAAATCCTTATAGAAAGAAAAAATGATTCAGTTCAAAACCTTCCTACTCCAAACGAAGAGGATAAATATGACAAATGAAATGAATGTGACAATCTAAAAAAATGAAATTTGTGATATTAAAAACACATTTGTCAAGCTCACAAAGGGAAGAGATAACTTGGATCTTTTGTTGGGAAATCAAAGGGCCTCTTACAACAAAGTTGATATTTGCTAGAAAACAAATAGTAACCATAAAGTTTTTAGCAACATTTACAATGCTAAACCAATTTTTCCTTTAAAACCTTGAAATGAAATTACTGTAGTAAAGAAGGACACATTGTCATGTTCAGTTTCATTAAGAAAAGTCATGAGAGAAAATAAGGATATCCTCCTTCATACTTTTACAAAAAAAACATTATAAACGCAAAGCTAAAATGTTATTAGCCCTTGTAAATGTCCATATCTCTAAGATAAATGAAAAGAATGTTTATGAAACTAACAACAAAGGATCCAATATTATATGGTTACCTAAAGTTAAGATCTAACCTTTTCTTTGCAGGAATGCTTTATTATCTCAAACACTAAATGATATCTTGATAGCGGTTTTTCAAAGCATATGACTGGTGACAAAACCTTATTCTCCACCTTCTTTCCTAAAGAAGGAGAATTTGTCTCTTATGGAGATAATAATAAAGGAAAAATCCTAGGTTTTGGTATCGTTGGTAAGTCTGCAAGTTCAATAATTGGGGAAGTTCTCTTGGTTAAAGAGTTAAAGCATAATTTACCTAGTAGAAGTCAATTATGTGACAAAGGTAACAACATAACATTTGATTCTTCTGGTTGTAGGGTCATAAAATCTAAATCAAACAAAACTTTATTTACGAGTTCAAGAAGTGGAAATACCTACACAGTAAATTTAAATAAAATTTCTTCAAATGATTTATGTCTCATGAGTAACGATGATGGATATTGTCTATGGAATAGGAGAATAGCTCTCATCCACATGGATTAATAGAATAAGTTTGTTCGAAAAGATCTCGTAGACGATCTACCAGACTTACATTTTGAAGATAAATATTATGCGATGTGTGCCAAAAAGGCAAGCAAGAGCCTCTTTTAAATCTAAAAATATTTTTTCTACTGATCGACCCTTACAACTGCTTCACATGGACCTTTTTTACCCCTCCAGAATCATAAGCCTAGGTGGAAATGTCTACGCTATTGTAATTATGGATGACTACTCTCGTTATACATGGACATTGTTCTTATCTCATAAAAGAGACGCGTTTGCTGCCTTTTATAACATATTTTCCACTCCACAAACTACCCAACAAAATGAGGTAAAATAGATATATAAAAAATGTGTCTCTAGCAAAGCTTGCAAGGACGATGCTTAATGAGACTAATCTTCTGAAATATTTATGGTCGATGTAGTAAGCACCACTTGCTATGTTATGAATTGTTCTTGATAAGACCAATTCTAAAGTGGACGCCTTATGAAATATACAAAGGAAGAAATATGATATCTCCCACTTACATGTTTTTGGATGCAAACTCTTTATCCTTGGCAAATGGAAAGATAACCTCGTAAAATATGATGCAAAAGCTGATAAAGGCATATATATATATATATATATATATATATATATATATATATATATATATATGCACACGCATATGATATTTCACTTTTAGAAAATATTCTAGAGTCTTTAACAAAAGAACTCTGACAACTAAAGAATTTGTTCGTGTTACCTTTCATGAATCTAACCCAAAACCATTAGCAGTATAAGTTGTAGATTGTGGAGGTATCTTGGAAAAGACATATCTGGAGGAAAATGATCAAGAATCGAATCAAGGCTAAAGTAAAAATCAAGATGAAGAACCAGCTCAGGACCAAATCATAAATACTTCACCAGAACATTCAGATCTTCCAAAATAATGGAGATCAATAAGAGACTATAACATCTAAAACTTTATTGGATATATCTCTAGGGGAGTCACTACTTGACAATTCATTAATAAGGTATGTAACTCTATGACTTTTGTTTCGTAAATTGAGCCAATGGGAATCGATAAATCTATCACTGATGCACATTGGTCTCTTTTCATGCAAGAAGAGTTAAATCAATTTAAATGAAATAACGTTTGGGAGCCCGTCCTAAAGCTTCATCTAATATAGTGATTGGTACCCGATGGGTCTTTCGCAACAAGATGGATGAAGATGACAATGTTTAAAGAAATAAAGCCAAACTCGTTCTGAAGGAATGCAATCAACAAGAAGGAATAATTTCAATGAACCCAATGCCTCTATGGGTATATTAGAAGTCATAAGAATGTTATTATCCTTATCTTGCATCATGAATTTCAAATTATTCTAAGCGGATGTAAAAAGTGTTTTTCTAAATGACTACATCCAAGAGGAGGTATATGTTGATCGGCCTTCAGGTTTTATCAACCCGACCATTCTAGATCATGTTTTCAAGCTTAAGAAAATGTTATATGGACTAAAATAAGCTCTTAGAGATTGGTATGATAGTCTAAGCAAATTATTGCTTGAAAACATGTTCCAAAGAGGACAAGTTGGTAAAACTCTATTTATATAAAAAAACGAACATGGAATTTTATTAGTTCAAATTTATGTCAATTAGATCATATTCGGTGCTACTGATGAATCCTTGTACAATTAATTTTCTAAAATGGTACATAATAGGTTCTAAATGTCAATTATGGGGGAGCTTAAATATTTTATAGGATTTCAAATAGAGACTAAAGATGAAACTCTCATAAATCAAGCCAAATATTGTAAAGAGTTGCTAAAATGGTTTGATATGGAGAAGTCCAAAGTAATATCAACTTCAATGTCAACTTTATGCAACCTTAACAAGGATGAAAATGGAAAATCAGTCGAATCGTACAAATACTGAGGTATGATATGCTCTCTTCTCTATCTAACAACACCTTGTCCTGATATAATATTGGTGTAAGATTGTTGAATTGAAACTCTGCAAAAACTCAAGGTGTAGTTGTAACGTTGTTGGAATGATCATGTTTGAAAGCTCAAATTATTATTTAATAGAAATCTCAAAAAGAAACTCGTAGAGACTTGAGTAGATCGCTTGTTTAAGGGAAAACCAGGATAGTCTTTGGAGCGACCTTTCTTACTTTATCTCTTTATATCTCTGTCATTTATCTTTTCAGATGCTTATAAATATCTGCTTATATTTGCTTCTAATATAAATCTTTTTAAATTAATCGTTTTTGCAAAAAGTTTTTTGGAATCTGAATATCAAAATTCACCCTCTTGTATTTGGAGGTGTTTGTTCAATATCTTTATCATTCTTATCTTCAAAATCTTAAGAACTACAAAACTGAAGATAGAACGAATAATTGAGAATTCTAGGGGAAACTTAGAGAGACAAAAGTATAAATTTTTATGATTATGTTCTCTGAAGTTGAGAAACCTTTGAAGATATCTAAGACAATTAGAAAACACTTCTAAATACCATAGACTTTTGTGATTTATATACAGAGAATTGGAGAGATTGGAAAATATTTGAGGGTAGAAAATATGGTTTATTTTTAGGGACTTGAGTGACTATTTTCATTTAAGTCTTTTATAATCTCTTGTAATAATTTTTAAAAGAATAGTGAATCAGAGTGTTGATCTCTCCTCTATAATTCTTAATGTGTTTGAACTTACCAACAAATTCATTAAAATTGTCAGAGTTTTTACAACATATTGTATAAAGTTAAACTTTAATAAATTCAAGTATCCAAACAAACTAAAAAAACATGTTAAGAATGACATGTGCGCTCACACATGCACACTTAACGATTACATTAGGTTTCCTGCACTGTTATGCCAAAGATCCAATACATTATGAATTTCAAAAAATTTGAAATGTATTGTTGTCACATTGTCTAAAGGTAAATAATAAGGATTTAATTGAAATACACTGACAGTGTAAAGAGATTTTACAGCGTCAATTAATCCTAGACATTGGATATTGAAATAAATTTGATTTTTATTTAAAAAAATTATAAAGTAATGCAAATGGGTGATGACGATGAATCGACGGTGTAACTCTTTTTACAATGACAGTGCATAGTAATTAATCTCATTTTACAAATTATTTAAGTAATTCATTACTTTTATCTTTAATCATTAAGGTTAATTTTGTATTTTTAGGTGAAGAGTCGTGTTTGGTAGTTAAGCATTATAAGTGCTCCATTTTAAACTTCACATGGGTTTTTTATTAGAAGGATTAGCCATTTTGATAAATGACGTTACCACGTATCTCAACTCTTGATTCTCAATTATTAAAGGTGGTTGTGGTTAATGTTGTGACACCTTAAGAAAACCATAATTAAAAAATTATAGAGAGAATTATAATCACGTGAAATCTTACTCAATCTATTTTATAATAAATGATTCAGTTGATAATTTCACACAAATTAAAAAAAAAATTTAAAAAAATGATTTTTTATTAAAATATCTCTTATCAAATATTATAAATGATAAAAATAATTTTAAATAAAAAATAAAATTAAAAATAATGTATTAAAAATTAAAATAAATCACTTATTTTAAAATATTTTTTTATTTTAAATAAATCATTTATTCATCGGAGGACGGAGGGAGTTAATATGAAATACATTACTCCCTCCGTTCCTTTTTAAGTGTCACTTTTGAACTTTTTACACATACGAAGGAAGCTAATTATTATTGTTACTTTTCAAACAATAATTCTTCTTTTACCTATAATACTCTTAATTATTTATTATATTCACTTTACTTTTTCTCTCTCTGTAATCATTATTTAGGGGTAATTTTGACAAAATTGCAATTAATACTACCTTGAACTTTGCAAGTGACAATTAAAAAGAAACAAATTTTTTGCAAGAAAGTGACACTTATAAAGGAACGGAGGGAGTATTATTTTATACTTAGTAATTTGAAGTAGTGTGAGTTTGTTTATTCCTCATTTACGGTTCTCTATTAGCCTACGGTTGATTTGTAACTTGCAACAAGTGAAGCATGACAGTTACAAACTTATCATCATCACAAACTTAGTTTCCTTCACCAATTGTTTTCTTAAAAAAACATATTCATAATCATAATCATGTCCACAATTTCACCAACATGCATCATCTTTCTTCCTATAATAATCCTATCATTTTGTCCCATGACAACACTATGTGCAACAGTTCTAGAAGACCTCAAAAACTTGCACAAACCACAAGATTTCAACACTACAATCATCAACAACTGTATCAGAAACCCATCTCTCAGATACTGCAATTCCTCGCCCATGATGGACCTTGACGAAATATTCAAACACACTATTGTTGCTAGCCATCTTTGCAATGAATCTAACAACCCTAATTGTGTTGAATCATTCCCCAAAATTGATCTTAGAAACCGACCAAACATTGCTCCTCTTTACTTGTCTTTCACTTTCTTCTGGAAATTTTGTCCTTTGACTGTTCTATCCATTGATTTCTCAAACAATTCTATGAAGGGTAGTTTTCCAAATGATGTTTTTTTCTGCACACAAGTTCAATCTCTTGATTTGAGTATCAATGAGTTTTCTGGTGAAATTCCTATTCAAAGTTTCTCTCCATTAACCAACCTCACTTTTCTTAACCTCTCTTATAACAGTTTCTCAGAAAGTGAAATTTCTGATTCGCAGTTTTTCAAAAAGTTTAATTCTTCTAGTTTTCTTCATTCTGGTGCTCTCATTGATCATAAAAAGTTTACTATAAAAGCTATCATTCTATTGGTTGGTTTTCCTATTCTTGTCATTTTAATGGTGATTTTCTTAGGATGGCTTTGTTTTCAAAGACCTGATTTTCTTCCAAGAATACTTCAAAGTGGGAGATATACATTTACACCGGCAATTCTAAAGTCGGCGACTTTCGGTTTTTCCAACAAGAATTTGATTGGTAAAAGTGAATTTGTTCACATATACAAAGGGGTGTTAAGAGATGGAACTAAAGTGAAAATTGAGATGTATTGGGATGATATATCAAAGGATAGTTATCATAGATTTGTTGAGGAATGTAAGATTTTGTCTGAGTTAAACCACAAGAACCTTGTTAAGGTTTTAGGTTGGTGTAATGGTAGAAAATTCAGGGCTGTTATAACAGAATGGATAAGAGAAAAAAGTGTTGAAATGTGGCTATCAGAGTCAGGTCCTTCATGGAATCATAGAGTGAAAGTTTTGATGGGAGTTGTTGAATGCATGTTGTATCTGCATGAGGAATGGCCTGAAGTTGATTATGATCTCAAGACAAGTAGTGTTCTGTTACATGATAATCTTGAACCTTTGATTTCAAGGTTTCAAATTGGAGATAGAAGCAATAGTCGAAAAAGTAAGAATCTCTACAACTTTATTGTTAATTTCTAATGGCAAAATCATGTTTTGGTGTAACAAACAATTTCTTTAAGAATCTCCATACTTCAATTATATACACAATATAGCATATACACTTAAGGGTCTAATAGCTGTTGGTCTTAGACATTCAGGACATATATGTACGATATTCACATCCGATTATAGGTAGTGGCAAATGGGTTCGTTTAAATTTGTGCCGCAAAAATCCGAAAAAAATGGGATAAGACAGACATAATTAAGGGTTTAGATTTAAAGACTTGTCTCATCCTGAAGAAAAAAAATGAGCTAGGAGTGGGCATACGGGCTTATCACCCTTAAAGACTAAAAGTTGTAAAAAAATTTGTTAATGGCCGAACATGAAAAAAAAAAACAAGCAGAAACGGATATATTAGAGGATGCAGATCTAAAATTCCGTTCTGCAAAAATTCGAGAAAAATGGAACGGAACAAATATAATTGAGGGTGTAGACCTAAAATCTTGGTCCGTCCCGCCAATAAATAAGCGTGGGACGGACAATGCAGTTTTTGCACTTCTAAAGGCTAAAAATTATTTAAAAAATTGTTAATGTCGACGGTCGCAAAAAGATATCAGGCGGAACAAACATATTAAAAATGCGGGTCTAAAACCTTGGTCAGTCCAGAAAAAACGCAGGTAAAACGAGCATGCCTCAATAGGCAAAACCGGTTTTTCTAGGCGTATGGGCTTTATATTACATTCTATCAGCAATGAAAATTATATATAACGTGAATCAAGATTTCTTCCTACATGTTGTCTTTATTTTATTTCTTGTTCTAATTTCTTATATAGTAGTTTTTTTATTGTATTATAGAGATATGCAAATTTGGAGCATTTCTCCTAGAGATGATACTAAACAAAAGTGTTCAAGAAGATTTTGATGGAAACGATGCTGGATTTATCAGCTACATGAGAACCCTTCATCCTCCAGACATGCAGAAGATGATTGATGAGAGAATGGATGTTACTGAAACAGCTTTGCATCATGTTAAGCAGGTTCTATCAATGGGAGTAATGTGTATAGACCAATCAAACAATGAGAAATTACCAAGCTTGGCACATTTATATAACATTGTATCAAAGGCCTATAAAGATAGCATTGTTTTACCATCTGCAAATCATAAAACAATTCATGGAGATAGAGCTAAGGGACATAAGCGCGTTCAGTTCAAATAAGTTGGAATATAAGTAGATTTTTATCTTTGTTCTGACTTTTGATTATACTATATCATTAGTTTTAGGCATGTCTTGTATTGTAGCTTTTGGCTAACTTTTATTTACACTTGTAATTTGGATTATTTGAAGCTGTGGTTGATGATTCATCAATCAACTGGTTGTGTGACAAGGCAAACAGTATATATTTAGATTGACTTATTTATTATCTATTAATATAAATGTTTATTTATTAATCCTATTAAATTAACTTAGATAATAATTGTGCAGTATATTGCAGAGGGCGATTTTAAATCCGTATTTTACTTATTCACTTTTTTAAAAAGTGAAATTTCAATTATTAAATTATTTAATTAAAAAAATTATTTACTAATATAAATACACTTTTAAACTATTTATGAAAATAATATAGGATGTGAATATTTTATGTTTAGTTTACTTTTATAAAATTTATATTTTATAATATATGTGAAGTAGATAGTGACTTCTTTTAAATTTATGTTTTATATTGTTAACAAACTTATAATATGTGAAAGGATTAATATTTAATATAATATTGTTGTGTGTGTGATTTATGTGGAAAATAAGTATAATAAAAAAAAGTTTAAGAGTAATTATTCAAGAATTTATATTAGTTTATTAAAAGTTTGCTACTCGAGTCCTTACCGTTTGTAAGATTTTCTATTTGATATTCAATATTTTGTTTGATCTTTTTCTATAACATCATGTATTTTCTTAGATTCACTAGATTTACAATGTCGATTACGAAGCTTCAACTAGTTTTAATTGTCACACAAATTCAAAGTATCTTAATGATATACAAAAATACGATGAAATTTTTATTTGAGTATTGAATTAACAATCTCATGAATAAATGAATTGTGATTAGAGGTTTTCTTTTATTTAAGAATTGCTTTGAATGGTTGGGTGAGATATGAAAAGTATTGTATTTGCATTTCCTCAACAAAGAACTATTTGGAAAAAATAATATTTTATGACAAATATTCTTAAAAATGAAGATTCTTGATTTTAAGAATATGATTTTAGTGGAAAAGATGAATGATGATTTTTGTTCTTCTTGGAATTAATTGATGCCTTGAGCCAGTTAGAATCTCAATAGGTGACAAAACTCTCCCTCAAGAGAATTTAACACTTCTGGATGTCCAAGGTTGGATTCGAACCCATAATCTTTGATTAAGCCGAAAGAGATCAATTATCATCTCATTTGAGTGCTCTTAGGTTTAAATTTTGATACTCTTAATGTGAAGTTTGATACCCATCTTCTGATTTGTTTTTAAATAATCAAGTTTTTCAATTAAATATCCAAAATAACCATTATTTGAAAATATTTACCAAAATAATCACTTTTCCAAAAACATGTAACAAATGTGTCAGGTGCATCCGATGAAATTATTATTCATAGGCGCCACATGCACTAGCGCACACATGTCCATGGCGCCACTAGGAGTGGCGCATGCATAGTCCACTATATGGGCGTCAATGCATGTGGCTACTGCTCTTGCACTCCATATATAAATACAACATCACACTTCCATAATTTTTCACACATATTCTTACTATCTCCTTCCATTTTTCTTTAAAATGTCTTCATATTCATATATGTGTCCTTATATTCATAAGAGAAATGTCGATTTAATTTTTTCAGTAGTGCAGTCTTCAATGAAGATCCGACTTTGGAATGTAGATACGTTCGAACATCTTAACAGGACCTTGAAATATTGATTAGATGGAGAAATTGCAGAGGGTGAAAAGATCAAAAGAATTCAATGCCTTGATACCACGTTCAACCAAAATGGAAAAGCTCGTTTATGGGTGGATGTTAAAATTGATAGAGACGTTCACATGATGATGTATACTTCTCACAAAATTGTTTTGATGGTTGTGATCACATAGTTATGTTGTTTATGTGTTGTATTTGCTTATGTGTCTTATTTCCTAACAAAATGTCTCTATTGTTTATTACTTATTCTTACTTATTTCTTAATGATCTTTTGTTAGGATCCAAAGAGATTTCGATGTCGTGTACATGAATATGTACTACACGGTCCTTTGATAAAACCGTATCTACAAGCATACGATTTTGATAATATACTTAACATAGTCTCATACTCAGTTTATTACAAATTTATTCTTGTTTTGGTAGAAAGATGGAGACCCGAGACCCACACATTTCATCTTCCTTTCGGTGAGTGTACCGTCACACTTGAGGACGTCTACATGTTGTTAGGTCTACCTATCAATGATAAGACCGTAAATGGTAGAGTTAACCAAGATAAATCTATATGTGAGAAATTGTTGGGTGCCCCTTTGTGTGAAGACACAACTACGGGACAGACTTCGGGTCAACCTAGGGGTCAAAGTATTAATTTAAAATATCTTAAACAATATTATTCAAGTATAACATTAAACGAATAATCTATTGAGTATGGAAATATAATTAAAGTTCACTATTATATTATGATTTTATTAGGTAATTTTTTATTTCCTGAAAGTACTGATAATACGGTAAATATTATGTATTTGTCGTTGTTACGAAAACATAAATAAAGTAGGCACATATAGTTTGGGTTCAGCTGTTTTGTCCCGTCTATATAGTTCACTGTGTAAAAATACCAAAAAAAAATACTTGAATATTTTATTCTTATGTCTATTTGCTACAAGCATGAGGTTGGTCAAGAATATTGTCACTCACCCTAGTCAACGAGAAGTCATTCACATTCCCCTATGCAACAAAGTAAGTTTATCTTAAATCTTCTAATTTGTTAGACTTTATACTACATCTGACTGTAACCAATATATTTTCAACCTTTTCGATATAGGTGGTCAATTAAGGGGATGAACTATAACAGGTGTCCCAAACATGCGGTAGTAGTCTATCAGGATCTTTTAGACCACATTGGACTAGATAATGTATTACTACTAAACAACTCTACTTTTGACTTTAAAAAAATTATCCAATTATATATAATTTAATCATGTCAAATTCTTATATAGTTTATCTGGAGGCCGTATTTGGGTCTTGATCATCAGGTTAACCATGATGATGTTGCAGTTTGGACAACAAAAACACCAATTATCTAGTTCACTACCGTGGAGATGCACCAGAGTGACCGTGTGAAAATCCAGTTCGACATGCAACAATAAATTCCAAAACTTCCGATGTGTTTGGGAGATTGACATCAATAAAGAGTCGATGGCCAATGAGATTATTTCAATTGGAAAGACTTCGCAAAAGAGATGTGTAGTTATTGGAGGAATCGACATCAACACATCTTAAACGAACCAAGCATACATTGTGATAGACCAACTCAACATTATATGGCATGGTTTAGGTCAGTTACAATGCCACAATTTGTGTCTGAGCCAAGGTATTTAATTGATCCACGCCAACGAGTTTCGTCAACATACGCCCAACAACAAATCCTTGCCTAAGAACAATGTCAACCATCAAAACCAAACGACCAACCTCACACCATCACCATACCATATACATCCAACCACCAAACACTCAACCTTACAATCAATTCATGTCACACACTCAAACTAAAAAACAGGAACCAAACCCTAACTACCAACAATCATACATAACCACCACCTATGTCTATAGCCTGAATGATTCATAAGATTCAACCTCATGTCATCATAGCCCCCCCACCCACACACACACACACACACACTTATGAACACCCGAACATCTCATTGCCATAACACCCAATCATTGTTTGACTTTAATACACCACACGAACCATTACTTCGTTTCCAAAATGATTCAATGTCCCAATTCGGGCAACCATACCATCGACAAACCACCCAAGCACAACGACTCAACTACGACAACATGGGCACCAAACTCAATTATGACAACACCGTTACCCCTTGGCTATTAGGAAGAAATGATGACAAATTTGTCAAATACCGTTGGACCTTCCACCAAACCTTCACACCAGCCATCATTGCAACATGTCAGCACTTAAAGACCCCAAACACCTTAGGGAAATCGTGGGAGACCTCGAAGGCAGGCTAACGCACCAGGATGTGGAATAAGGGGGCGTTTCAATCGGGCGAGTTATTAATTTTCTTGTCAATTGTTATGTATTTTAGATTTATATCATAATATTAATGATTATTTTTCATTTACCTATTTATTTTATTTTTCAATTTGATATAAGTATAACATATAAATTTTAATAAAATAATAATATTCCAAGCATGACGCCACAGCAATGGCGCATACACTTCATGTGATAAAGTATGCGCCAATTGCATTGGCTTCATCTGCATGCAAGAGTCATTGCTATTGACGTTTAAGTTCAATGTCAACATGCACACGTCAGTCCAACTGGCGTATGCTTTAGAGGGATGCATGAAAAATGTTATATTGGTAAATAACTTGAAATAATGGTTATTTTGGAAATTTAATTGAAAAACTTGGTTATTTTAAAAAAAATCATCTTCTTCTCAGTGAATTTACAAAATTGTTATTTAGTTTTATTTTAATGTAACGATCTAATACTCTTGAATGAGGTAGAATTACAACTTTGTCATTGATTCAAAAATCTTATCTCTCTGATGATACATAATTACGAAAAAGTCATTTGGAGATTTTATTGATACTTAAATATTAAATAACTTTTTTATTTTAACCAAATACTTTTCTTTCTCTTCTAACAGGCTTATTAGTAAATTTGTGAATCATATATATATATATATATATATATATATATATATATATATATATATATATATATATATATATATATATATATATATATATATATATATATATATATATATATATATATATATATATATATATATATATATAAGAGCACGTCAAATAATAAATAAGATCATAATCTTGATTATATTTATATAAAAGTGTGTTATCTTCAAAATATCAAAAATATTTTTCCTCAACAATATAATCCTTAAATGATGGTTTAATTTTTTAAGGGTTTGGGAGAGCTAAACCTATATTTTGATACATGTTTGAAAATTTTAAAAAATGTTTTATATTATAAATGCTTAATCAAATTTAAACATATTTTAATTGTATTAAATATTCATCTAGTATGTTGAAAACATGTCCATATCTCATTTGAAAGGAAGATGTCCATTTTGCATTCTAAAAATTTGGCATATGTAAAATCACCCTTAATACGATTATCCTAGAGAAGACCTCATACGAGCTACTTAAAGATAGAAACAAAAACATTTCTTACTTCCGTGTTTCGGTTGTAAATACTTTATTTTAAATAATGGTAAAGACAAACTAGGTAAGTTCAATTCAAAAGTTGACGAGGGAATCTTCCTTGAATACTTCATATCTAGTAAAGTCTATAAGATTTTCAATAATGAAACCTTTGTCGTTGAAGATTTAATGCAGGTAGATTTTGATGAAACCAAACCTAAGAGACGAAGAGATGTATTTCTTCTATTTTTGATATTTAGAGAACAAACATAGAAGATTTGTCAAGGATAATATTTTAAAAGTGGATCCTTCAAAGAATGAGGACATTAGAGGTGATGAAGACGAAAGTGAACAAGAGTGTGATAAAAAATATTTCTCATAACAACTTTCTCAAGATTGGATTGTTACAAAGGAACATCAGTTGGACAATATTCTCTGGAATATAAAAAAGGGAGTAAGTACGTGTTTACAATTAAATGATTCATGTAATTACTTTGCTTGCATATCTTAAGTTGAACAAAAAACAGTTAGTAATGCTTTGAGTCATGAAGGTTGGCTTATTCTTATACAAGAAGAACTCAATCAGTTTAAAAGGAATAACGTATGGTATTTATTCCAACGTCCTAAAAATAAAATAGTCATATACTTTAAATAGATTTTTTTAGAACAAATTTGATGAAAACAGAATAATTACTAGAAATAGAGTTATATACTTGTAGAAAAATGATATAAACAAATTGAAGGGATAAACTATGAGAAAACTTATGCTTTCGTAGCTCATCTCAAAGATATTAGATTGCTTTTGACATTTGTCTGTTGTCTTGATTTCAAATTATATTAGATGGATGTTAAGTATGCTTTCTACCATGCCGTGAAAAATACATAAGCGTATCGCACACTCGAAATACAATAGAGTCACCATCAAACTTTTTTTATTCCAAAAGAAAAAGGAAAATATTGATAAAATCCACGAAAAATAAAATAAAAGGTATGGTCGTCGCAACCAAGAACGAATTCAGGAGTCGGTTATGCAAGAGGGAGGTATTAACACCCCTCACATCAATTGTACTCAGCGTAAACCATTTTGATCGTTTTGCATATATGGGTGCTAACTAAAAGTTACTTACAATTATTGATTTATTATATGATTTTTATAAAGGTTTTAATTAAGGAAAAAAAGTTTTTATTAATGTTCGCACCAAGATTTCAAAATATTGTGCCTACATATTCTCACGGTCCAATGAAAAAATCAGAGTTTGTAGTTCGTGGTAGAAAATAAGTGTTCGTTGGTTGATTTTATTGAACAATGCTAAGGTTATGTTCTAGCAGTTAAACGTTGCATGTTTGCTCGCACATAAGAGGCTTAAATATTTGTTTGTATTGTGATAGAACAAATATATCATGTTCGTTTGTGAAATTTTTTTTATTGACATTTGCCCTAAGGCAAACATATAGTTTGGTGTGTTGAGATTGTTTTTAGTCTAAAGACGAGTATACATGCAGAAAGCTCTACAACAGTGTCCAAACACTCGGAGAAGGATAAGGAGAAGGCTTACACCCAATCAATCCTTTTTCTTCTATGTTATTGTGAAAAATGTGTGACAAATTAAGTCAAGGTTCATTAATAGAAGATGATTATTCGCATAGGGACCTCTACAACAGTGCCCGAATAATCGGAGAAGGATAATATCTACATCTAATCAATCTTTTTTCTTTAGGAGAGCCAGCCTAATTCAATTGATTATCAGTTGAAGATTCGAGATGATGACGATGTTCAACATATGTTTATCAGTCATGAACAATCTGGGTACGATGATATAAAGTTATATATGTTAACACAACAACATCAAGTGTCTCAGTTCGTTGATCCATCACGAGTATTTTGTGAAACTGATGACGACGAACAAGCTAAAGTCAATGTTGTTGACGAGGAAGAAGAAGAAGCCGAGTTATTGGTCTATTCAACGGTGAATGGTGAAGAAGAAGAGGAGTCTTTACCAGATAGTCATGTATATTGTCCATCTCAACACATGACAAACTTGAATTTGGATGCAGATGAACCATCGTCAGATATATTTTATAATCCTTATGTTCAAATTCAAGGATCATTGAAAGAAGGAGACACATTTCGCACAAAAGATGACTGTGTCAGAGCCATTAAAAAGTATCACATGGAATTATCAACTGATTATAAGGCTGATCAAGCTAATGCAACGAGGTATAAGATTTATTGTCGAAATGAGCTCTGCCTATTCCTATTGTCAGCATATTACCAGAAGAGGAGTGTTTCTTGGGAGATTGGTTCCATGGGTCCAATTCACACATGCTTAATCATGAACCCAATGCAAGACTATCGTAAACTTAGCTCTCAGTTAATATGCGATGAAATTTTGTCTGTAATTAGCGACAATCCTTCGTTAAAGGTGAGTACAATAATCTCGTATATTATAACACAATGCAACTGTACTCCATCATACAAGAATACTTGGATAGCTAGGACAAAGGTGGTTGAAAAAATGCATGACAATTGGGAAGAGTCTTACAAACAACTTCCAAAATACTTGGTGGCTCTTAAACATTATGCTATGGGGACTATTGTCAATTTGAAAACGTTTTCGGCGTATACCCCAAACGGGACTTGTGCTATTGGTAATGGAATACTCCACCGACTCTTTTGGGCGTATCAACCATGCATAAAAGTTTTTGCTTTGTGTAAACGTATTATACAAATTGATGGTACATGGTTGTACGAGAAATATAAAGGAACACTACTGATGGCAGTGGTACAAGATGGCAATATCAACATTTTTCCAATCACCTTTGCCCTAGTTGAAGGGGAAACAACTGAGGGATGAAGTTTTTTCCTAAAAAATCTCCGATTGCACGTTTCTCCTCAGCCTAACTTATGTTTAATCTCAGATCGACACCCTTCAATAGTGAGTGTCTACAAAAATATTGATAATGGTTGGCAGGATCCTCCGTCGACGCATGTCTACTGCATTAGACATATCGCTCAAAATTTTATGCGGAAGATCAAAGACAAAACATTGCAGAAGAAGGTTGTTAACACAGGGTATGCATTAACAAAACCTTCTTCTAAACACTACCGTGAAGACATCAGATTGTCAAACGCAGATGCAATACAGTGGACCGACAATATTCCATTGGATAAGTGGACTAGGGCATACGACAATGGTTAATGTTGGGGCCACTTGACAATAAATCTTGTGGAATCAATGAACTTTGTCTTCAAAGGAATTTGAAACCTACCTATAACTGCTTCAGTGTAAGCAACCTATTTCAGACTAGGGGCACTATTTGAGACCAGAGTTCCAAATGGAGTTCGGTGTTACAATCTGGATAGTTGTCCAGTGATGCTTCATTGAAATTCATTAGAGAGGAAGCTGCTAAAGCTAACACACATGTGGTCACAGTGTTTGACCGTACTAAAGGTTGATACAGTGTTGTTGAGTCCATAGATCATAATGAAGGCATGTCGAGGGGACACTATAGAGTAGAACTAGATAGAGGTTGGTGCGACTGCGTAAAGTTCCAAGCCTTTCGTATGCTCTGCTTCCATGTTATAGCGGCATGTTCAAAGGTTCAACGAGATCCATCCTACTTACTATATGACGTTTACAAAGTCATAAGTCTTTCCAATGTTTACAAAATTAGCTTTTCAGTGGTAGCAAAAGAGGATTACTGACCTATATATCAATGAGACATTCTCTGGCACAATGAAATAATGCGAAAAAAGAAAAAGGGGCGCTAAAACAACACTAGTATTCGAGCCGAAATGGATAGGGTGAACAAAAGGGTTAGATTATGTGGTTCATGTCGTCAGTCCGGTCATAATCATACTAACTGTCCCAATGTTGGAACAAGCACAACAAGATAATTTTAATTGTAACTCATTTGCTTTATATTAAAAACAACATTTATTTCATATGATAACTTTGTGAGGAAATACCATCACAAACAAATACAACACATAAACAACAACACAATAAACTACAACAAATAAAATACCATTACTAACAAATACAACACATAAACAACATAATTATACGATTACAACAACATAACTATGCGATTACAACCATCAAAACAATTTTGAACATAATATACATCATCATGTGAACGTCTCTGTCAGTCTTAATATCCACCCATACAAGAACTTCTCCATTTTGGTTGAACGTGAACTCAAGCCATTGAATTCTTCTGAACCTTTCACCCTCTGCAATTTCTCCGTCTAACCAACGGTTCAACGTCCGATTAAGACATTCAAACGTTTCTATATTCCAAAGTCGAATCTTTACCGGAGTCTGCACTACTGAAAAGATTAAATCAACATTTCTCTTGTGAATATATGAGTATTCAAACATGGTTAAAGAAAAGAAAAGGAGATTGGAAGAAAATGAAGAAAAATGGAAGGAGGGTAAGAAGTTATGTGAAAAATCATGGGAGATACGTAGTTGTCATACGGTGAACTGACTTTTTGTGTTTTTAATCGCAATGTCGCGGTTAGCAAGAGTCGCCACCGACTTTTCTTTTATCCAATAAGGAAAGGTGGAAAAGAACAGGAAAGACCTTAATTTAGATTCTTAGGTTCGGGAGGTACATTATACAAAGGGAAGGTATTAGCACCCTTTGTATCCATGGTTATCCATGGGCTCTTAATTGCTCAATCATTTATGTTTTTCTAGTTTGAAAAAGTGGTTGGGAAATGTGTAGAAAATGTTTTGAAAAGGGGAATTTAACTTTGTAATGATTCTTGCATGAATGTATACAAAGTGGTTATCTCATTTAGTTTTGAAAATAGTTTAGAGAAAAATAGTTTGGAAATGTGTGAGGTGTGAAAAAATATTTTAGGTTATGAATGAGCAATTAAGGGTTATACCTGTCCGAGGTCTTTCCGGGCATTTCCTTTCCTTATGAGGGTAAAACTGTCCTTACTATTGAGAAGTAAGTAATTTTATCCTTTGGATGTCAAAGGGTCATCGTAGGGTCATCGATAGGTCATTGAAGGCAACAGTTGTGAGGATACCTTAGCATTCGAAGGGACTATCATCATTTAACCGTAGGCTACACCGAAGGGTCGTCGAGGGACAGAGTCGTAATTTCGAAGGCAACATCCGAGGGACCATGATTTATTTTATGATGATTTAACCGAAGGGTCTTTGCTAAGGGTATCCCCATATTCGCGGGACATGACCATAATACCGAAATACCGTAGGGCAGCAAAGAGAGGTCCAATATCATTTATTTAAAGTCCATATTTTAATGTTCATTAGGTAATTATGATGAATCTCCATATTAAAATCAACACATTAAAATCAATACATTAAAGATTAATACATTAAAATTAATTAAGCAATTTAGGGCAGCTCTTCACAAGGGTATCCCACAAATAAAGTGGAAGGCCTAAACGACGATCTTTTCCTGGGACATATGAACCTTTGCAAAATTCAGCAAACGGGTTAGCATACCAAATCAGGGTGCAATCGAGGATTACACCGCAAAAGAAATACAACAGCAAAAATGTCATGCAAAATAATGTATGATGATAAGGGAACAGATCAGAGAAGCATAGCACAGAACAAACGAAATATAAGCTACTGTCCCGTTCGCCTCTGCCTCGCCTAGCGAAGGCCTAGCGAATATTCGCTACGGGCTCGCTTAGCGATGTGCTAGCGAGCGGCTGCGGGTTTTGAATTTCAGAACAGTATAATCTCAGCATGCGGCGAATAATATGGTCAAACATTCAGGATAGGCTGGCATACTTAAACTCACATGCAAAACCTCAAATATGTTTATGAATTCAATTATGATATCACATGCAAGTTAAGAATATAAAGCGATATCACATGCAAATTAAGAAAATGAAGCGATAATAGTAATGCAAACCTGTTTGCAATCGAATTGCAACCTTGAGTTGGCGAGCCGGATTGAGTTGGACGGAGGTAGCTTTGCGGCCGCCGGCTTTTCCTTCAGGGTTTTTCGTTTGTGAGCGTTGGGGTTTGCTTGCTAGGGTTCTCCTTTCGTCCCTTTTCGTTCTCTTTTCATTACTGAAGTGCTGGTATTTATAATGCTCTTTTTCATGACCTAATGGGCTCAAAACGAAGCCCGAAATTTTTTGTTGTCTGTCAGCTTCGCTAGGCGAGCTGGTAGCGAACGTTTGCTTCGCTAGGCGAGCGTGTAGCGAACGTTCGCTAGGCGAGCGTGTAGCGAACGTAACGTTCGCTAGGCGAGCGTGTAGCGAACAGGCCAGTTTGGGCCATTTTCTGGATTGGGCCATTCGTGAGCTGGGCCTTTGTCCCTTTAAGATCAGTGCCATAAAATGAGTCGGAATGCCCCTGAAAAATGTCTTGAAATATTAATGGGCAAATTTTGGGGTATGACAGCTGCCCCTGTTCAATATTCTTGAACCGAGAGAGTAGAATGGTATGTGCACCATTCGTGGTCTGGAGGTGGAAGATTATTGAACACTAAAATGCCCAAAAATTTGCGCTTGTCCATCAGGAGCTAGTCTTGATGGAGATGGGCTTAAAGATGCCATCCAGGGAATTTGATGATGAGAACTTCACGGTGCGTCGTTCATTAGACGATATCTGAAGACATGGACGTCGTACCGAGTCATACGATAGACCGGATAGTGAGTCATCCATTATGATGTCGCCTTCGCTGGGGAGTCAGAGTGTGTTATACGCTGCTGGGGATAAGGGATCAGAATGGATCATACGCTAGACCGCATCTGAATACCAGAGTGAGTTGTTCATTGGGCGGATGACTTCGCCGAGGATGAAAAATCAGAATGGATCATACGCTAGATTGTCTCTGAGTTGCAGAACGACACCTCCATTAAGCGGGTGATTTCATTGGGGATAGAAGATCAGACCGGATCGTATGCTAGATCGTATCTGAGTTGAAGATCCAAATGGGTCTTATGCTAGCCTGTATTGGAGTTGCAGGATGAGTCGTCCGTTAGGCTGTGTCTGATGATGAAAGGGGGTAGTCGTATGCTAGACTACACTTCAGAAATATACCGTACACTAGGTAGCATCTGAGCAGATGAAGGTCTAACTGGGTCGTACATTAAACCGTATCTGAGCAGAATGCCGTCCATTAGGCTGAATCTGATTATAAAAGGGGTAGTCGTACACTAGACTACAATTCAGAGCTGTACCTGTCACTAGGTAGCATCTGAGTAGATGAAGGTCTAACTTGGTCGTACATTAAACCGTATCTTGAGCAGAATGAGCCGTCCATTAGGCTGAATCTGCTTATAAAAGGGGTAGTCGTACACTAGACTACAATTCAGAAATGTACCTGTCACTAGGTAGCATCTGAGCAGATGAAGGTCTAACTGGGTCGTACATCAAACCGTATCTGAGCAGAATGAGCCGTCCATTAGGCTAAATCTGCTTATAAAAGGGGTAGTCGTACACTAGACTACACTTCAGAGCTGTACCTGTCACTAGGTAGCATCTGAGCAGATGAAGGTCTAACTTGGTCGTACATTAAACCGTATCTGAGCAGCATCTGGTCTAACTTGGTCGTACATTAGACTGTATTTGAGCAGCATCTGGTCTAACTTGGTCGTACATTAGACGGTATTTGAGCGGCATCTGGTCTAACTTGGTCGTACATTAGACGGTATTTGAGCGGCATCTGGTCTAACTTGGTCGTACATTAGACGGTATTTGAGCGGCATCTGGTCTAACTTGGTCGTACATTAGACTGTATTTGAGCCGTTGAAGGTCTAACTTGGTCGTACATTAGACGGTATTTGAGCGGCATCTGGTCTAACTTGGTCGTACATTAGACTGTATTTGAGCCGTTGAAGGTCTAACTTGGTCGTACATTAGACGGTATTTGAGCGGCATCTGGTCTAACTTGGTCGTACATTAGACTGTATTTGAGCCGTTGAAGGTCTAACTTGGTCGTACATTAGACGGTATTTGAGCGGCATCTGGTCTAACTTGGTCGTACATTAGACTGTATTTGCAGAATCTGACTTGAAGGACTAACTTGGTCGTACATTAGACTGTCACTAAGTAGAATCTGAGGACTTGAAGGTCTAACTTGGTCGTACATTAGCCTATATCTGGGCAGAATCCGAGGACTTGACGGTCTAACTTGGTCGCACATTAGACTGTCACTGAGCAGAATCTAGTCTAACTTGGTCGTACATTAGACTATATCTGGGCAGAATCCGAGGACTTGACGGTCTAACTTGGTCGCACATTAGACTATCACTGAGCAGAATCTGGTCTAACTTGGTCGTACATTAGACTATATCTGGGCAGAATCCGAGGACTTGACGGTCTAACTTGGTCGCACATTAGACTGTCACTGAGCAGAATCTGGTCTAACTTGGTCGTACATTAGACTATATCTGGGCAGAATCCGAGGACTTGACGGTCTAACTTGGTCGCACATTAGACTGTCACTGAGCAGAATCTGGTCTAACTTGGTCGTACATTAGACTATATCTGGGCAGAATCCGAGGACTTAACGGTCTAACTTGGTCGCACATTAGACTGTCACTGAGCAGAATCTGGTCTAACTTGGTCGTACATTAGACTATATCTGGGCCGAATCCGAGGACTTGACGGTCTAACTTGGTCGTACATTAGACTGTCATTGAGCAGAATCTGGTCTAACTTGGTCGTACATTAGACTATATCTGGGCAGAATCCGAGGACTTGACGGTCTAACTTGGTCGCACATTAGACTGTCACTGAGCAGAATCTGGTCTAACTTGGTCGTACATTAGACTATATCTGCAGAATCCGAGGATTTGAAGGTCTAACTTGGTCGTACATTAGACTGTCTTTGAGTGGTATTTGAAGATTTGAAGGTCTAACTTGGTCGTACATTAGACTGTCTTTAAGTGGTATTTGAAGATTTGAAGGTCTAACTTGGTCGTACATTAGACTGTCTTTGAGTGGTATTTGAAGATTTGAAGGTCTAACTTGGTCGTACATTAGACTGTCTTTGAGTTATTGAAGGTCAGAATGGATCGTACGCTAGATCGTATCTGAGTTGAAGGAGTCATGTGTTGAGATGAATCAGGATGGACCGTATGCTAAGCAGTACCTGAGAAGTGAAGGTCCAACTGGGTCGTACATTAGACCGTGTTGGGAGTAGTTGAAGATCAGAATGGATCGTCCGTTAGATCGTATCTGAGTGGAAGGAGTTATATGTTGAGCTGAATCAGAATGAACCGTATGCTAGGCTATATCTGCTAGTATTTGTATATGTTGTATTTGCAATGAATGTCTGGGATGTACTTATAGACGCCATCGTTAGGAGGATGTCAGAATGAATGTTGACATGGAGTATATCTGAAAGATGTAGTTGAATCTTGAATGTAATTGATAATGCTGTCCGTCTGAATGGACCTTTGTTTTGATTGTATCAAGAGGATAATTAACCTGAAAAATAAAGTTAGCTTCATGCCATGTCATGATGCATGAGATGCAAATGTTGTATGCATGCGTGTGCTGTGAAATGATGTAATGAGTGAATTATGCGTCTGGAATAAATGAGAGCATTGTATACATGTATATGTTATGAAATGATGTAATGTATATGATGCGGAACGAAAATTGTATGTAGGTATGTGATGTGAAATGATGTAATGAATGCACTATGTGTCTGAAACGTTCTTCCGGGGGACTCTATTGGGGAAAATAAATCTCGGTCTTCTGGTCGGAGATATTTGTATTGATGACCCTGTCTCAGCTAGGGGTATTTGACCTTTATCTGATGGCAGAGATATTCAACAGAGCCTGGCTGGGGATAGAAGAAATGACCAATTCGTCTAGTGATGCCCATTTCTTCTGGGGAATAACTGGCTTAGCCGGGGAATAGAATTGGCAACAGATTCATTGGAAAGCCTGGTTAGACCTTCTCCTCGATCCTGAAGTCCTTTAGTAATTGTCATTGTTATTTTATGCATGTATTTTGATAAACATTGATCATATTCAAATGCATATATCAATTCAAGTTAAATCAATGGACATTTACGCAAACAAAACAGAGAAAGTAAAACAAAAGCATCTTTTTTTGGAAATGAAATTGTATTGATTTTGAAAGAGAGCCTACAAATAGGCAATTTGTGTACAAGGAGACAGAAATCCTAGTAAGAGGAAATTGTCAAGAGAACAAAGAGAAAGCTATACAGAAAAGGTTCTATTGATTTTAATTCCACTACTGTCATTATGTCTTCAAGCATCTCATCTCCTGCTGTCGGATAGAAGTGATTGGCTTGTTCAGTCCTTCGAAGTTGGATGGAGCTGTCCGAGGACGGGACATAGTCATACGCTTTAATCCCTAATTTTTGCCTGGACCGCCTTTTCAGGTTTTCAGTCCACCGGGATACCCTTTTTTGCTCAAGCCGCCTTTTCAGGTTTTCGACTTGCCGGGTGTACGTCTTTATATGTTTATCCCCAATTTTTGCCCGAACCCTTTTGGTTCGCCGGGATGCCCTTACTTTTGCCTAGGTACGTCGACCTAGCGGGTCTCTTTTATGCGTAGTATTTTTTTAACTATGTCAGCATTCACAGGATGCGGGAACTCTTCGCCATCCATTGTAGCAAGCATCATGGCTCCACCAGAGAATACCTTCTTAACTACAAATGGCCCTTCGTATGTGGGAGTCCATTTGCCCCTGGGATCACCTTGTGGTAGAATGATACGCTTGATAACTAAGTCGCCGATTTGGTACACTCGTCTCTTGACCTTTTTGTTGAATGCCTGGGTCATGCGCTTCTGATATATCTGCCCATGACAAACAGCCGCAAGTCTCTTCTCATCAATCAAATTTATCTGATCGAGTCGAGTCTGAATCCATTCATCCTCATCTAAGCCTGCATCTTTCACAATTCTTAGAGAGGGGATCTGAACTTCCACTGGTAAAACGGCTTCCATTCCATAGACTAAAGAGAAAGGGGTTGCCCCTGTCGAAGTGCGGTAACCATGAAGAGCAAAAGGTAACATCTCATACCAGTCTTTGTATGTTACTGTTATATTCTTGATATTGTTAGCAGCCTCCACGGCGTCGTTCGTCTTTGGCCGGTACGGAGAAGAGTTATGGTGTTTTATTTTGAACTGCATGCAGAGTTCAGTTTAGTACCATTATCAGTGATAACTCTTTCAGGAGACAGCAGGTTTCTCGAATGTATATTTGATAAGATCCATCTTAGAAATCAATAAAGTGGTATGATTCAACATATACTGTCTTAGTCGGCGAACAACCCAAACCAAAGCACAACAAGCTTTCTCGAGCTGTGAGTATCTTGTTTCACAGTCGGTACCTTTTGCTAAGGCAGTGTATGACATGCTCTTTTCGACCAGACTCGTCATGTTGCCCCAGCACACCCTATTGAATTTTCTAACACGGTCAAATACATGATTAGAGGTCTTTCTTCAACTGGTGGTATCAGAATTGGAGGTTCTCGGAGATACTTCTTGATTTTGTCAAAAGCTTCTTGGCATTCATCATTCCATACCATCTCTTGATTTTTCTCAGTAATTTGAAGATGGGTTTGCAGGTAGCAGTCAAGTGTGGAGTGAATCGGGCAATGTAATTCGAATGCCCCAAGAAACCTCTGACTTCTTTCTTGTTTATTTTAGTACCCAGATTTACAGTTTCAATTGATTCCTCATGCGGCTGTATAGTCTTTTCTTCTTGCAGTAGTCGAGCAAGTTCTCCAGGGACTTCACAATCTTCCTCGCTTCCATCCTCGGCTTGGTAGATCGGATTTTCAAAGTCATAACGAACAGTAGCAGAATTATTATCAACAGGATCCAGAGTGGCTATGGATCTGCAATTTGTTACGTGAGTGTGTGCAAGAAAACATAGCTTGTTTGAAAAATGACAGGAAAGATAAAGAGCGCAATATTTGAATGCAAAAAGTCCATTGATTTATTGAATATGAATATGCTTATGAAAATGACAAAACCCTTGAAAATTTAGCTATTATGCCCCGGGTATAGACACAATGCTTTTGAAACACTAAAATAGCAATAACAATTATTCCTGACTAAAGGAAATCGGGATAGTGTCTTCAGCCTTCCAATTGTCGAGTCTGTCACCAATTGTTGGGAAAATCCGGCTATCCAAGTCATAATCGTTATCAGTGTCTTCCACAGCATTGACAGTCTCGCCCTGATTAGGCAGAGGAGCAGTGATGACATTAGGAGTCTCAGGCGGATCAGATTCAAATTCTCCAGCGTCGATCATATCCTGAATTTTATTCTTCAACGACCAACAATCGTTTGTATTATGCCCGGGGCTATCGGAGTGATATGCACACCTGGCATTGGGATTATAACGAGGAGAAGTAGTGTTGGGTTTTGCAGGAGGATCTCTGAGAGTCATTAAATTTGCTTTTAGCATACCCTGCAGTGCTTGTGCTAAAGTCATATCGATCTTCGTAAACTGCCTTCTTCCCGGGTTAATGTGACTCACAGGTTTCTTGTCTTTTTTCTTCTCGAGCAAGAGAGCCTTCAGTTCCTTCTGCCCCCTGGATAAGTTCAAGATTATCTTCTGGAGTTGAGCATTCTGAGCCTGGAGGTCTTTGACAATTTGTTCGAGGTCCATTTTTCTGTTTGGAGGAAAACCGTGAGAATACTGATCCCTTTAGAACACCGGTTATGCAATGTTATGCTATGCAATGTATGAAATGTTTTCAAGGACTTTTGGAATTTAACTTTGCATAAACTACCAAAAAAGGAAACTCTTTTTTTTTTTTTTTTTTTTTTACGAACTAGAGAAAAGTTAAATCCCTAAGTCCTCGAAATGGTTAGTACAATGCCATGATGTTATGATGATGTTATGTATGTTATGATGTTATGTATGTTATGTAAATAACAAGCACAAGCAATTCACACAACCATCATTCCTAGGTTTTAAAGCTTGCATGAGTTCCATAGGTAAGTACCCTCCCCACTGAAGTTTGGTTGGTTCAACCTGTCCTAGAATAGTAACCGGGTTCTAGAAGGATCTCAGATCATCGACCTTCCTTTAAGTCCACTTCAGTGCAACACCAAGTGGTTGACCAAAGCTTCCCTAAAGTCCAATCTCAAAGAGTGTAGTATCGAGTCTCAACCAACCCCAGTCGGAACCGAAGTCAGTTATCTCACTACTTTCTAATGGCTAGGATGAGTCAATTAGGGTTCTAAAGGTCTGGTTAATGCTTTGATGACACCACGCGAATGCCAAATTTTTCCTCAAGTAAACATGAGGAACATCAGGACATCCAAAGTGTCACATTAACCGTAGCCATCATTTTAACCATTCCAGTATACGCCGGATAGTCGCGATGATCTATTGCTACTTACCTAAGGTACACTAGATCCGGGTGTAGGATCTTTCACTCAAGCATAAAATACCCTTAAAAGAAGGAACAGTTGAAAACATAAATGATTTTTTAAGGTGACCTCTCTTGTAATCTTCCCCAGCAGAGTCGCCAGTTCTGTCATACGGTGAACTGACTTTTTGTGTTTTTAATCGCAATGTCGCGGTTAGCAAGAGTCGCCACCGACTTTTCTTTTATCCAATAAGGAAAGGTGGAAAAGAACAGGAAAGACCTTAATTTAGATTCTTAGGTTCGGGAGGTACATTCTACAAAGGGAAGGTATTAGCACCCTTTGTATCCATGGTTATCCATGGGCTCTTAATTGCTCAATCATTTATGTTTTTCTAGTTTGAAAAAGTGGTTGGGAAATGTGTAGAAAATGTTTTGAAAAGGGGAATTTAACTTTGTAATGATTCTTGCATGAATGTATACAAAGTGGTTATCTCATTTAGTTTTGAAAATAGTTTAGAGAAAAATAGTTTGGAAATGTGTGAGGTGTGAAAAAATATTTTAGGTTATGAATGAGCAATTAAGGGTTATACCTGTCCGAGGTCTTTCCGGGCATTTCCTTTCCTTATGAGGGTAAAACTGTCCTTACTATTGAGAAGTAAGTAATTTTATCCTTTGGATGTCAAAGGGTCATCGTAGGGTCATCGATAGGTCATTGAAGGCAACAGTTGTGAGGATACCTTAGCATTCGAAGGGACTATCATCATTTAACCGTAGGCTACACCGAAGGGTCGTCGAGGGACATAGTCGTAATTTCGAAGGCAACATCCGAGGGACCATGATTTATTTTATGATGATTTAACCGAAGGGTCTTTGCTAAGGGTATCCCCATATTCGCGGGACATGACCATAATACCGAAATACCGTAGGGCAGCAAAGAGAGGTCCAATATCATTTATTTAAAGTCCATATTTTAATGTTCATTAGGTAATTATGATGAATCTCCACATTAAAATCAACACATTAAAATCAATACATTAAAGATTAATACATTAAAATTAATTAAGCAATTTAGGGCAGCTCTTCACAAGGGTATCCCACAAATAAAGTGGAAGGCCTAAACGACGATCTTTTCCTGGGACATATGAACCTTTGCAAAATTCAGCAAACGGGTTAGCATACCAAATCAGGGTGCAATCGAGGATTACACCGCAAAAGAAATACAACAGCAAAAATGTCATGCAAAATAATGTATGATGATAAGGGAACAGATCAGAGAAGCATAGCACAGAACAAACGAAATATAAGCTACTGTCCCGTTCGCCTCTGCCTCGCCTAGCGAAGGCCTAGCGAATATTCGCTACGGGCTCGCTTAGCGATGTGCTAGCGAGCGGCTGCGGGTTTTGAATTTCAGAACAGTATAATCTCAGCATGCGGCGAATAATATGGTCAAACATTCAGGATAGGCTGGCATACTTAAACTCACATGCAAAACCTCAAATATGTTTATGAATTCAATTATGATATCACATGCAAGTTAAGAACATAAAGCGATATCACATGCAAATTAAGAAAATGAAGCGATAATAGTAATGCAAACCTGTTTGCAATCGAATTGCAACCTTGAGTTGGCGAGCCGGATTGAGTTGGACGGAGGTAGCTTTGCGGCCGCCGGCTTTTCCTTCAGGGTTTTTCGTTTGTGAGCGCTGGGGTTTGCTTGCTAGGGTTCTCCTTTCGTCCCTTTTCGTTCTCTTTTCATTACTGAAGTGCTGGTATTTATAATGCTCTTTTTCATGACCTAATGGGCTCAAAACGAAGCCCGAAATTTTTTGTTGTCTGTCAGCTTCGCTAGGCGAGCTGGTAGCGAACGTTTGCTTCGCTAGGCGAGCGTGTAGCGAACGTTCGCTAGGCGAGCGTGTAGCGAACGTAACGTTCGCTAGGCGAGCGTGTAGCGAACGTAACGTTCGCTAGGCGAGCGTGTAGCGAACAGGCCAGTTTGAGCCATTTTCTGGATTGGACCATTCGTGAGCTGGGCCTTTGTCCCTTTAAGATCAGTGCCATAAAATGAGTCGGAATGCCCCTGAAAAATGTCTTGAAATATTAATGGGCAAATTTTGGGGTATGACAGTAGTGTATTTATAGATCAGCATACACATGCATACGCCATTGCCCTAGGCGTCACACACACATGGCACATGCATGCGCCAATGCATGTGGCACACACTCACAACCACACACATGCATGCACCACATGCTTGGGCGGCTAAGCCCATTAACATTACAAGTATGTGCCAGATACTTGAGCGTCTCCTTTGAATGGTAATTGGATGCGCCAATTTAACTAACGCATCAATAGTGAAAAATAATTATTTCGATAATTAATTTAAAAAATAAATTATTTTAATATTTAAATTAAAAAAGTAGTTATTTAAAAAAAATCGTGATTTTGAGTACAAACACTTAAAAGACAATTTCAAAATTTTAAAAGTGTGGTATGTAAAAGAGTGGAAAAAACATTTTTTTTTATTAACGAGTTTGTTAATATCTAACGAAAGTGGTGGTGTGTACTAAACCTATTTTTTTTTTCATTTTTAAATTCTATAAACAAAAAGGAAGAAAGAACAGTATTCATCCACTTTCGGAGTACCTGGGTTATGTTGTGTTGTTGGGTTCCTTGTCACCCTGTGTTGAGAATTCGCAACATTAGTGCCTACATTCGTCACTCGTCTCCTTTCCCTTTCCGTCAAATCCAGAGAATAAGCTGCATGGACGCCGGCGGCTTAGATAACAATGGCCGCGAATACACTACCGCCGACGAGATGTGGAGGGAACAAACCGGCGACCTTAACAAGAAAACCCTCTGGTACCGTGAAGGCGTCTCCTACTGGGAGGTATGTACCCTTTCTTTCCCCAACCATTTTCTTCGAATCAAACTGCATTCGTCTTTTCTGGTTCGTTATTTTCAACTTTTTATAAGACTAGGGTGTTAATGCAACTGTGGAAGGAGTATTGGGAGGGTTTTCAGATGTGAATGAACCTGATATTAGTTGCAGTGATGATTTCTTGAAGATTCTCTTATCTGAACGTTTTCCTTCTGATGTTAAAAGTCAACCACTCGTTGCTCTCGGTACCTTTTTCTTTGATGCTGCTTTCATTCAAATATTTACTTTTTATTATTAATATTATTATTGGAATATCTGATTTGCAAATTCTTGAATTTCAGATTGTGGTTCTGGCATTGGTAGGGTTACCAAAAATCTATTAATAAGACACTTCAATGAGGTTTGTCAGATTTGCCTGCTTACATATATTTTGGCCCTGTTTGAATAGACATCTTAATTTGCGTGATAAGTGCTTATGTACAAGGCCGTCTTTGAGGTTGTTTAAGGTGGGCTACGGTACACGGCCTCACACTTTTTCATGATTAAGCTATGGTTACGGTTAAATGGGACCCTTAAAAAATTCACACTCAACTGAAGCTAACTTCAGCTTATTACACCGGGCCTCTCAGAAGTTTGAGACGGTTCTGCTTATGTATAACTATTTTCAAAAGATCTCCAAAGAGTCACATTAGTGCGGTAGATAAACTCAAATAAGTCAATTCAAAGAGGCCATTTATCTACTTGCTAGGTCTCTATCGAAGCATTTTTCTTTCTCTCTTGGTTTATCAACCGATGCTTATTTTGAATAGTTGATATTGGTGCCTGTGCCACAATTCTTAAAGAAATTGTGTAGCATCTATTGTTTAGATACTAGTAAAGCCAAGAATATTTGGTTATTTTCAGAGTTTGTAAATACTGGGTTGGGTCAGACTAAGAGAGAGAGAGAGAGAGAGCTCACTAAGATTGTGTACACAGCTAGTGAATTCTGTTTGTTGAGCTGTAACTAACTGAAAGAAGCTAAGCTATCTGATTTGTGAGTAACTAACAAAAGTTAAGCTTCAGTTCATTGTCTAATTGTTTATATTTGAAGGTGATTGAATGTTGGCTTGTTTGAGAGGCTACTCAGGAAGAGAGAGGTCAAACTAAATGTAGATGTCGTCGGATCATGTTCATGTTCCTTTCTATTTAATTTGACGTGGTTGTAAAACTGAAATATAATGAAATTTAGGGGCAATTTATTTTTAAGGTGGTGGGTTGAAGTTTTTTCGACCATATAATAGCACTTTATTTGTGACACTAGTCTTGTTATGGTTTATGATTTCTTCAATGCAAACCCTAATTTGGGGCTCAAATTGGTTGTGGGGAATTGACTAAAGATTTTTTTTTTCTCTTCAAAACTTTCTTTGTGAGAATCTTTTATAATATACTATTGTCTTTAAAAAAAATCTTCTGTTTCTACTGACCTTGAGTTGTACAGAATACATTCATGTCCTGCCCCATATGTGTATTAACTATCTGTGCAATCTACTTAGCTGCTTCCAGGATATCATCAAGCTGTTAGGAATGGTACTCATTGAGAAGAAGAGAGTAGATGGAGAGTTAACAAAATTTTAAATTTTTCATTCTTATCCATTTTGTTACGGTAGGAGAATTTATAGAGCAGTTGAGTAACTTAACTCTTAACAAAATTCAGTTAGTTACAACTAAGCTCTAACTGAATTCTGTTATGGACAATTCAAGGGAAAGCCCAATTCTTTTCCTATACTCCTAATAGTCCCCCTTCAAACACAGGGTGATTGATCAAGTGTGGACAAGGGCTTGGTAAGAACATCAGCTTATTGATCTTGAGCAGAAAGCATCTGGGTCGGAGGTCCAGTCAGCATCACAAAACCCTGTGATGGTGATAGGAACCTTAAGGTTAGTTGGTGCAAGAAGAAGGCCGTGATTAACCGTTCCTTGGAGATTCCTTAGGATCCTCTTAATTGCCTTCCAATTTTGTTCTAATGGATTAGAAAGGAATTGACAAACCTTATTCACAATTTTCTCTGTGTAGTCAAAACCTTCAATTTGATGGAATCCCTTGCCACCAACATTGCCTTGTACTTATTGATGGTGCCATCAGGGCTCTCCTTAACTCTGAACACCTATTTACATCCAATAGGTTGTCTATGTGAGGCTGGAGGAACCAATGTCCATGTGTTATTTTTCATGAGAGTATCATACTCTAATTGCTTGGCAGCATGCCATTCAGGAATCATCAGGACTTGTTTATGTGAAGGTGAGTTAAGAGAAGGGTAGGGTGAAGACGAGGTTGAATGATGCCGTCTTTGGCTTTGGTTTGCATAGGGTGAGAGTTTTGGAGATGTATTCTTGGGATAGGTATGAGAGTCTATTGTAGCGGCAGTAGAGGGTGGGGTGATGTCAACAGAGGGCCGAGATGACGTAGGTGTAGCCATGAAAAAGACGAAGAGAACATGAACACACAGTGGATTTAGAGAAGCTCTATGATACTATATTAGAAATAATACTCATTGAGAAGAAGAGAGAACAAGAGAGATAGAGAGTTGACGGAATCTAGAAATTTCCATTCTTATCATTTCTGTTACCATAGGATAGTTTATAAGCAGTTGAGTAACTAACTCAACAAAATTCAGATAGTTACAACTAATTTCTAACAGAATTCTGTTATGGGCAATTCAAGGTAGAGGAAAGGGAATTGGACCAGGGCCCACTTCCTAATACAAAGGAAAGCCCAATTCTCTATCCTATACTCCTAAGACAAGCAACTATCTTATTCAAAAGGAAAAGGGTAAAGGGTAAGGAAGATAAACAGAGATTGTAATATTGAAAAGCATCTAAAATTAGCAGCAGTAACTTTTAACATCTTTAGGTCAAGCCTAATAAAATACAGATAGTTACTGTGTCCGGGTTGAGCATTTTAGTGTCACAACCATGTTCTATCATATGAATAATAACTGGCGTAATTTAGTTGTAGCAATTACCAACTATTTAACATGGATTGTAATATGTTTTGCCTCTTTATTTCTGATACTTCTTTGTTTCTTCCTTTGCTCGTCTTTTTCCCTATATATATATTTTTTTCTTTTATTTGTCTTTTTTAATCTTCAATGTCCTTTGTATGCATGCGACCTCTCTTAGAGTTGATAACATTTTTCTTTAATATCAGTTTAGAATTCTTTTATGTTTGATATTTTAAAGTTTATTAAGCATCTTTTATATCTCTTATTTGTTTTAAAATTCAGGTTGATCTTCTTGAGCCTGTATCACATTTCTTAGAGGCTGCACGTGAAACATTGACCTCTGGAGCTTATGCAAATTCAGATATGCACAAAGCAGTTAATTTTTATTGTGTGCCTCTTCAGGTGTGTACTTCACCTTCACATAAATGCCAGTATTTTATTTTCATCCAGTTAGTGTAATCAGAATTTGAGATAATATCGCATGTGACCAGCGTCCTATCACTACCTGCAGCTAGAAAAGTAGGCTTGTCTTCAAGGCTGAGATAAGGAAACTGAATCGAGAACATTTTATCATTCCTAGGCACTGGGTTAGCCTTGACACAAACAGCTTGCAAGTCACCCAATAATTTTGACAGGATTAATTTTTATTGTTGTCCAATAGAACATGATAAAACCCGGGAATTCAAGAGAATGAAACTGTAAATTATTCAATAAAAAGATGAGTTCAAGAGCTTTACAAGGTTGAAACAAATACTATCCAGAGCCTATGGCTCCCATGAGAGAGAAACTCTCCTAACAAACAATAATAAACATGAGTGATTCCCTCCCTCCACTTGCTGCCCCCATATTCCCCCTCTAACAGAATTGAGTGGCTCTAATGCCACGTCAGTAACTTACTTCCCTATTCTGCTTAGGCCCAAAACCAGTGTACTATCACTACGCGCCGCTGGTAAAGCAGGCTTGACCTCAAGGCTGAGAATAGGAAACTGATTTGAGGACATTTTATCATTCCTAGGTACTGGAGAGTAGCCTTGACATAAGCAGCTTGCAAGTCACCCAATAAAATATTATTGAATACCTATAAGAAGTTCATCATTACATAGAAAAAATCTAAACAAATCACATGGTTCACATTATTGTGGGAAAATTCATTTAAGGAGACTTAGGGCCAGTTTGTTTTAGCTTTAAAAAAATGGATTTTTTCTTTGTATTTTTGAAAATGGATTCTACAAAAATGTTTTTCAAAATATTACAAGTTTTTCTAAATTTGTTTTTTATAAATTAAAAGATTGAATTGTTCATTCTATAACATAAATATACATTATTGAAGATCAAAATATAGTCAAAATCACAATTTTTTCAAAAAATTGTATCTCAAAAATGACTATTCAAACCAAATTTAGTGATTTTTATGAAAAGCTATTCGAAATAGCTTCAAAATTAAGTGATTTTTTGATATTCAAATAAAGTTTCCATAAAATGATGAAATACCTAAAATAACATTTTAAAATAACTATTCAAACCAAATTTTCATTTGAAACTTTTATGAAAAATTTCTTTGTAAATTTTTTTTACACTAAAATATTTAACACTATAAAAATCATTTTTAAAAAAAACCAAAACAAACGGGCCCTTAATCTATAAGGGAACTAGCCCCCCATCCTTAAGAGATTCATGGCCAATACACTAGAAAGAGAATAATAAACCTTACAAACAATTAGGGAGGAATCCCTAATGATTCACTGGCTTCTCCCCTGCTCCAATGCTTTAGAATTTGTCTCCTTGATCATAAAATTCTGAACCATAATGTCTAATTTTTTTTTATAATTTATAGAAAAATCATGTTCTCGCAGAATCGCGCTGCTTTGCATTATAGGTGCACAACGATTTTTGTGTTGTTGCTGATGCGGTAGTCTGTGATCGTAGTTAGCGCGCCACTATTGCTTTGTATGAGCGCCACAATTTTTGCAATAGCGAAATATCAAGCTGCTTGGCCTTGGGTACTACCTGTTTTCTTCATTTGTTGATTTTGTTCTATCCATGCTCGAAATAGCATCGATCTGCTTTATAGGTGCGACATGTTTTTGCGTCCTTTTGCAATTTCTCTTCTTTTTCTTCCATTTCTTGTGTACGAGTCCTCTCCTTACTTTGTCATCATAACTTCCATAGTAAATAAAATACCATAGAATTCTCAATGTTGTTGCTTCAATCTGCTTCTAAGAGGTATCATGAACAAAAATTCATAAAAAAATGGTTTATCCAATTTGAGAGTGATTTGTTTATTAGCAAACGACTTGAAGATGTTCTTCGAACTGGGAATCAGGGACGTTGTTATGGATTCTCAAACTGTGTGGTTCGAATCACCTTAGGATGTCACGGCAAGAGACCTGATTTCAAACATAGCTCATTCTAGCTTTTATTTCTGATTACAAAAAAGTAACTTTAATAGCTCCAGACCTTTAAATTCATTGGTTTTGTTGGTTCTCCAGTTTTTCTTTCTTTTTTCCATGTATTCTGGCTGTTGAGGGACATTGTAAGTTTACATCAATAATATTTAGATTATGCTTTTCATTTTTTAACCATGACAGTTAGCAAGTAAACAACTATCTGGAAACTGCCATTTTTCATCATAAAGATGTATGCATTAAAGCAGCTATATATTAGTTTAAATACTCTTGCAATGATAGTACCAAGACAGTGGTTGTTTCCCTTTTCCATTCCCAAAATGAACAATTGAAGTAACTACTTATTAAGCTTTTCGGGCAATTTCAATACTTGTTCGAGCTTTAATAAATTTACTGTTTCTTTTGATCTTTTCTTCAGTGAAGTTATTGAGCACCTCTTGATTTTCTTGGTTTAGGATTTTACACCAGATACGGGAAGATATGACGTAATATGGATTCAATGGTGTATTGGTCATCTCACAGATGACGATTTTATTACATTTTTCAAGAGGGCAAAGGTAAGTCCTCATTTGTTTGATTGATATTTCTAACTATGTATATCCCTAGAATTAATTCGGAGTCAAGAAATACATTTAAAACAATCAATTTTTTGGATTTAAGAATATCCGTAGAATTAAAGATTTACTTAAAGCTTCAGCAGCTCAGCTTTATCTACCAATATTTTAAATTAAAATGATATATACTTGCATCTTTATGATGTAATCCATTTTATTGATTATCTGAGATTTTCTATAATTGAACTGTTTTGGTTCACAATTACCAAATTACCGGTGAATGATATTTCATGATAAGAATTCAGCAACTATTTCAAAAAACATGTATAGTATGGACAACTTTTCATTTAGTAGGAATCTTTTGGTTTCTATGTACTATCAAAAGTTGTCACTTACTCACACTAAATATTCAAAATCACAATGTATTAGTTATTTCATTAGAGAAACTGTACCTCTTACTATTTGGGTGTCAGAAATATTCGATATTCTGGAAGTTTGTATATAATCAAGCTCAGCACTTCTAAGGATTGATAATCTGTAGTATCTATTCGTTGGTTATGGTTGAGTCTTAACCATGTGATGGTTTTTGTTCAATTTAAACTATTATAACTTTCAATTGATTCTTAAAGTCAATTTCTTTCTTTCCTTCTGTTGTGCTAATTTAAAAAATTATGCAGAAATTCGCCAAAAATATCTCACTTTCATCCTTTGTTTTTACTAATGGCATTAACATAGGTTGGTCTTAAACCAGGGGGACTATTTGTCCTGAAGGAGAATATTTCCAGATCTGGTACGCCGTTGCTCTTTGTTGCATTTCTGTCTTTCCATTCGTAAATGATTCATTTCCTTTATTTCATTCAAGTTCAACTTGATTGTATTTAGTCTTTAACTGTATATTAAGTCGCTCCTTTTGCTCCTCAAGCATCCAGAGTACCAAACAGAGGGATGGAGTATAAGGTTTTAATATATGAAAATAGGGGGAACAGCTTGATGTTTAGAAATGAATGTTAATACAGTATCACAAGATAAACTTCCTTGGGATTAGACCTGTTATAAAGAAACCATAGATTGAAAACTAAGTGTTTCTTATTTTAAATATTTTATTAAGCTGCTGGGAAAGATCATGCTTGTTTTAAAGATTATTTACCAAGTATCTGATCATAAACTTTTTATTATAGAACATATTAATATTGTCTCTACAGCTATCAAGCACAACAGTATAGGAGCTCTGGTTCCACCCAGTGATAAAAGATGTGTTGATAATAGATCTGTGCATCTTCCAGTAAGTTGAACTTTATTGTTTTGGATTAATGCTTTGTTCTTTGCAGGATTTGTGCTTGATAATGATGACCGAAGCATTACAAGGTCTGATTCATACTTTAGAGAACTCTTTTCTAGATGTGGCTTGCATATTTACAAAGCAAAGGTAATTTACTGTCTTTTCATTAGTAAGATTAAAAGTGCCGGCCAAGGTTCAACCACTCTCGACTGGACACTAGGATTCTATTTTCTTCATCGATTAAATAAACTATAGTCTGCTTCTTGAAGATGTTTTGATTTTTAATATACATAGGTGGTTCTCTACTTTTAATCCGTATAATCAACAACTTTGTTGAATTTTTTTAATGCATCTTTGCACATTGATACAAATACGTCTTTAATCTTCTTCCTCCAAATCTAAAATTATATTTATTGAGGAAGGTCATATCTTAGTGTTTTTGGGCCATGACTCTATACTCGGCTTCTCGGCTTCTGTACTTGATTGAACAACAACAATTTTCTTTTTGCTCTTCCCTGAGAACATTTATCCACCAATAAAAATACAATAACCCGATGCAGAGCGTCTATCAATTGCATTGCATCTCCTTCCCAATTAACATCTAAATATCCAATGATATTAGTGTTGTCTCTATCACAAAAAAACAAGCCTTTTTCGAGGTGATCCTTTGATTTACTTAAGGATTCAAATAACATCATCCCAATGGTTGTTGAGAGTTGGGGAATTGACTTACTACACTCATTGGATAAGATATATCAAGTTTAGTCATGGTAAGGTAATTCAACTTTTCCACAAGTCTTCAGCATCTACCTGGATCACTACATGGCTCCCCCTGATTGGGAAAAAGCTTTACATTAGGATCCATAAGAGTATCAACTAGTTTGCAAATATGTAAGACTTGTTTCCTCCAAAATATCAAGAGTATACTTTTTTTTTTGAGAGATAACAATACTTGATTTTGATTGAGCTACCTGAATCCCTAGAAAATAACGAAAATGATTGAAGTCCTTAGTCTGAAATTTCTGAAATAAGTGTTGTTTTTTAAAGCCTTAATACCCTTAGAGTCATCACATCACCTTTAATTACAATATTGTCAACATAAACCACTATATAAATATATTTGTTTGATGAAGAGTATTTGGTGAAAATAGAGTGATCTGATTCACAACGGATTATCTGAAATTGTTGCAGCACTTTACTAAATCTTCCAAACCATGTCCGAGGTGACTATTTCAAGCCATATAAAGACTTGTGTAATTTGTATACCCGATTACACTCCCCGTGAGCAACAAACCCAAGACGTTGCTCCATGTAAATCTCTTCTTCCAAGTCACCATGCAAGAATGCATTCTTGATATTCAATTGAAATGGAGACCATTGTTTCATGGTAGCCATGACCAGAAAGAGGAACAAAAACCATTTTCACAAACGAAGAAAAAGTTTTTCTGTAATCTTGACCATGAACTTGAGTATATCCCTTTGCCACTAGGAGAGCTTTCAATCGATCTACTTGTCCGTCAAGACCCATCTTAACATTAAATATCCACCTACAACCAATTACAACAATCAAGCCTTGCCCCACTAAATGGGGTCGGCTACATGGATCAACTTTCGCCATAATGTTCAATTAAAAACCATACTTATCCAAATTGTTAAACTCGAAATCTTTCTTAATAACTTCTCTTGTAGTTTTTTTAGGTTTTCCTCTGGTTGTTTGACTTCTCTCCATCTGATACACTCTCCTTACCATCGAATCTACAAGTCTTCTCTCTACATGCCCAAACCACCCAAGTCTATTTTCCACCATCTTCTTTACTATAGGTGCTACCCCAACACTCTCTAATATTTTCATTTAATCCTATCCTTTCTAGTCTTACCACACATCTAACGTAACATCCCATCTCTGCTACACTTACTTTATTCTCGTGTTGATTCTTAAGCGTCCAACATTATGTCCTATACAACATATCAGGTTTTACTGCAGTCTGATAAAATTTTCCCTTCTGCTTAAACGGTACCTTTGTGTCACATAAAACACCCGAAGCCCTCTTCCATTTCAGCCTCCCAACTTGAATTCGATGGTTTTCATCTCCTTCTATTTCTCCATCATTTGGTATTACAGACCCAAGATATTTAAATCGTGTGACTTGAGAGATTATATGGTCTCCAACTTTTACCTCTAGGTTAGAAATGCTTATTCTTTTGTTAAACTTACATTTCATATATTTTGTCTTACTTCTATTTAGGTGAAAACCATGTATTTCTAAAACTCGTCTCCAAGTCTCCAACCTCTCATTTAAATCCTCCTTTGACTCCTCAAGTAGAACTATATCATTTACAAAAAAATATGCTCTTGATGCAAAATATGCTCTTGATGCTACCTCGCTAACAGCTGCAAAACAAGAGACGGCAGCCCCTTCAAAAACAACCACAACAACGGCTAGAAACAACCAAGAGACACCAACAAAACCAACCTGCTGCTGCACACAAACAGAATCAAAAGACCTGCTAAATCAATTACATATCCACCTGTCGAAGCCGATTCTAGTTTTTGAAATCCAACTCGGCCGCCGAAAAGCTTTCTAATCAACCCTTAAGTTGAACTAAAAAAAGAATGATTAAATGCAATAAGATTTTAAAAGATACTAGTATAATAAAAACAATATCTCAACAATTATTATTATTATTATTATTATTATTATTATTATTATTTCAAACATTTTGGATTTGAAATTAGGCTGATGTAAGTCTTTGAGTAGAGTGGGCGGGGAAATGATTTTGCCACCATTTTTTTGTTAGGCTGATGTGATAAAAAGTATTTTTAGGTTGAAAATTTAACACCAAATTCTTACAAAGAAAAAGTGGAAGTTACTTTTTTACTGTCTGTGCACTGTGCAGCATGTGGTTGCTCTCTACTTTAAACCATATTTTCTCATAATGTTCTTGTGTTTTAAACCAGAATGGCTTATTTTTGACGTCCTTTCGTTAAGAGTAGTACTGCATGTTTTTATTGTCTGAACAGTGTATTGATTGGCATGGCCCTCCATTATTATTGAGAATCTCTTCTGACATGGTATACTTTTTACCACTCTTTTTCAGTTTCATTGATTATGATATTAAAGCCGTTTTTATGTTCCATCAGGATCAGAAAGGATTCCCAGACGGATTATTCGCTGTGAAGATGTATGCATTAACTACAGAAGCTCCAAAGAAGGTGCATCGCACTAGATCTAAAACACAATCTAATAGACCTAGGAAAATCATGTGATCAACTTGTCTTATGGGTTTTGAATATCTGTCAAAACCCCATTTTTTTCATGTTGTAATCTTTTGTTTTTTGAATTATAAATGCTGGGGAGTTTAAAGTATACTTACTTTCATTCCCTAAAAAAACCCTAAATCCTAAACCCAGTTTCACTCCCAAAAAGAAAAAACCATATACTATCTGTTTGGAACTGTTTGGAAGTATATTTTCGAACAGCAGAAAAATAGATTTGTTTAGATGTAATGCAAGTGACTTTTGTGGCTAAAAATTTTGGCTCTAAATGTTCCTGATTATTTAGTGAGGGAGACAAAGAATCAGCAATTCCATAGTTTTGAAACAATACAGAAGTAAAAAGGGAGTATATCAAATCTTTAACTATGTAATTTAGTCTATCCGTTTTAAAATAATTAAAAATAATTACAATTTTTTCAATTATATTATTTTAATTATTATTATGTAAATTAATATTTTAATAAGGTTAATTTAGTAAAAGGATAATGTCCTATAAGAACGTTATTACATTCTTTAATTTTTGAATAAAACTTTTAAATGATAGTTATTTTAAAATGGAGGAAGTAATAATGGAGAAAGTATTTGGTTTCAAGGAAATGCATAAATTCACAATCCAGAAATTGTTGTAGCATGAAATTACAATCTGGTAAGTAGATTATGAATTTCATTTGAAAGCAACAACAATAATAATCTTAATTTCTCCTTTCAATAACATCAACAATTAATTTGGATTTCAGTGTTGTGGCATGAGATTTGATAGAGAAGATATTATAGATTCATAAAAAGAAATTTTAGTGACCGATTTTTTTCCTGCTTAATCAATCCAAAAGTTCAATGCTACACTCATCCAAATCTATTGAGTTTGAGTTTTTCAATCTACATATCTATTGACTCAACTTATTAATATGATATTAGTAGTTTATTATTATTTTAAATAAAAATATAATATCTCACTACTAACTATAATTTTTTTAATTTTTTTATTCTCCACAAATAATATTATTAGACAAATTAGTTTGAATAATTTTAAGATTAAATATTGTTTTTTATTTTTTTCACGTCATTTTCAATTTGAATTTAGTTGAAATACACTGACAGTATAAAATGATTTTACACCGTCAGTTAATCATAGTCGTTGGATGTTGAAACAAGTTTGACTTTTATTTTAAAAATCTATAAAGTAATACGAACTAGTGATGGTGATGAATCGATTTTGTAAAACTTTTTACACCGAAAGTGCATAGTAATTAATCTCTTCCAACTTACATATCTTATTTAAAATACATAGTAATTAATCTCATTCAACTTACATATTTTATAAAAATAATATGTCTATTAGAATTTTATACTATTATAAAGTATTATATCATATTGATAAATTTTATTAGATATTATATTGATAAATTTATACTATTTGAGTTATGTTAAATTTGTTTATATTAAAAAAACATTAAAAAAATAATTTTTATTTAAAACACAATTCACGAATCCAACACAACCCATAAATAGACGGGTCGGTTTATGTCAATTTTAAGAATGAAAATGCGGGTTGAACGACGAATCCAACACCTTAAAATTTAAATGAGTTGGATAACGAATTAGGTCAAACTCAATCCAACCCAATCTCTACACCCCTAAACTTATATGATTCAAAATGTTGATAGATATATCATGAACTTTTGATTATTTTATTATCTTTTAGTATGTGTAAAATTTTGAAATAAAATTCATTTTAAAATTAAGATAATATCAAATATTATTAAAAGTTATACAGTTAACTTTTCTTTTTCAAATTGTACAGAATTTAAAAAAACATTTATTATTAGAGAGAAGGAAGTATTGTTTTTTCACCCTCTTCATCATTTAATTTTGGACAAGTATCTTTTTCTTTACTTTTTCCTAATTTGTATTTTATTTTTTGTTTCTACTTTTATGGCCCTCTTTCTGTTAGACTCATTTTTCGCAATTTATTTTACTTTTTCGTTCTTTGTGTCTTCATTCACGTGATCCTTTCTGATGCAATGTCTTTGGTCCCACACTAGTACTATATGTCTTTAACTTTTTTATTCAATTATTTTTCCTTACGTATTTTGTTATCAACACACGTTGTTCTAACTAAATTAGATTGGGTGGACTTGCTTTTAACATGCTATGAACAAGATCGTGTTTATATAGGTGGTAGGAGAGTTCTGCCAGCATTGTGCTTGCGGCATGACATTTTACGATCAATCCTTGATAAGAAAAAATTGTTTGGGACAAATTTTCTGGATTGACACCGAAATCTGAGGATTGTCCTCAAACATGATAGAAAGCTGTATGTCTTGGAGAAACCTGTTTCTGAAGAGGAACCTCCTAATTCTGCACCTAAGGTAGAAAGAGATGCTTATAAGAAGCATGTCGATGATGCCAATGAAACTGCTTGCCTCATGCTAGCTACCATGAACTCAGAGTTATAAAAGCAACATGAGAATATGACAGTGTTCGATATGATGGAACACCTGAAGATGCTCTATCAAGAGCAAGTAAGGCATGAAAAGTTTGAAGTTTCAAAAGCCCCTTTTCAAAGCAATTTAGCTGAGGGAGCCCCTGTAGGTCCCCATGTGCTCAAGATGATTGGGTATGTGGAGAACCTTGAGAGGCTGGGTTTTTCCCTCAGAAAGGAACTTGCGACTGATTTGATCTTGCAATCGTTGCCAGATAAATTCAGTCAATTTGTCCTTAATTTCAATATGAATGATATGTAGATTTTGAAGGCCAACGTTTACCTCGTTTTGTGCCATAATCCTTTCGACCATGACTGCCAAATTGTTATCTGCTGCCATGTAGTGTAGCTTATGGAGGCCAACGTTTAGTGTAGCTTATGGAGGCCAACGTTTACCCCGTTTCGTGCCATAATCCTTTCGACCATGGCTTCCAAATTGTTATCTGCTGCCATATCATTACGTTGAACTTGACATATGACTTCGTCAGCGTCCTGATTCCTATTCACCATCAACACTCTTGGCTCCCTCTCTATTGGTATTGGCTGTTTGACCCTGGGAGGTTCTACTCCAACCCCCTGGTTTGCCACATCTACCATATGCAGATTTAACTGGGTTTGGTTAATGGTGGGGTCCTCTTCGAGGGCTGCTCCTTGGTTTTCTAATAACTGCTCTCTCTGGAGTTGTCGAGGGGCTTGTGGGACCCCAAAGAAATTCGTAATGCGCGTCATCTACACTGTTATTTGTTGGTTCGTTTGGGTGGTATTTTAAATCAAGGGATTGAATACCGTACCAATTTGTTGGGCAAGCATATGGACCATTTCATGGTTACTTTCATCCATTTGTTACCTCAAAACCGCTGTCGAGTTTGTTGTAAGATTGAGCATTTGTTGGATCGAAAATCCCATTCCCGGGGTGGGTTAATTCAACCCATATTATGAACAGCAGATCCAAACCCTTGTAGAGGTGAGAACGTAATCACCAATGGGTCAGCGAATGATGTAGTCGTATTATGTAAATTTTCCATCATCGAAGTTGGCATGCCATATGGTTATTCTCGACCATTTAAAGGTATCGTAAATCCCGTCGCATATGACCTGAATGCGCTAGATCCTACTGGAGGAGGGGTCATTTGTTGACCCCGCATCCTTACAGAAGATAAGATTGGTCCAATGTACTTGACGTTGTGGTCGTCGTACTCACCGTGGATGAAATTGCTTCAGACGCAGATATTGGGACCGTAGTTTCTCCATTGTTACTTGGCGGATTTGCCATTTCTCTCATGTATTTCTTTCTCATTATGGCCTCGTTATCGGTGGTTAATTTACCACTTCTTAACCTCATGCAATAAAGTTAAAGGAAATAAATAATGAATAATAAACAAGGAAATTCTGAATATTTCAAAAGATTTTGACAATAGCACCTGTCCCACTGGACGTGCTAATTTGTTTACCGTTGAATTTGGTAAATAAGCGTTAGTCTTCAAAAAATAAAAAATAGTTTGGTTACTCACAAGATCGACTAGATTGATCCTAGGACATGTGCTCTTGTTAATCTTAAGTCTTATAAATGATGAACATTTCGACAATGTTCTTGACTTGGGAACAATATTCAAAGGTTTTAAAAGTAAAAGAAAAGCAGCAATGTAAAGAAACGGTATAAAGAAGGCTTTGAATTAAACTGGAAATAAAGATAAATGACTTCAACAATGTAAATGACTTTATATAAAAAAATATAACATATGGTGATCATACGTACATTCTCACTAACTCGTTTCTCAACACACACAGATACTTAGAATGAACTTGAGATTTTGTACACGATGAAACACCTCGAATCCTAAACACAAGACTCTTATTTATACTAATTTGAAATAATTGTAACAAACGGTCTCTTCTTTAGAAGAAGACACGTTTTCGTCTGCATGCACTTCATCATCCACAACTTTCCACGTGTTTTCTTAAAGAATCAGATAAGGCCAAAAAACAATTGCGAGCCTTATTTGAATTCACGCCTTATCGAAGACATCCCAATCAAAATGCTCTTGTCGAATTGCAGTCTGAATCCAATTTGTTTCTAAGTCCTAAACCAGCATTTTCCTCTACGCAAGGGGTTCATTCGACCAAAACTCCCTTTGTCGAAAGAATCAACTTTATGTATTCTTTTCAAAATATTTTCCCTTGATCTTTATAGTTTATCTCAAACATTTTCTTAGCGTCGATTTTCCAACTAACACAAAGATAACTGAAGTTGTTAGTCTAATTGTTGAAGCTTCTCATTCTCGCAATAATGTTGCGGGAAAGCAATACATTTGTGAAGTGATGGGTGAACTTCAAACATCGATGAAGTTTCAAATGATCTTGTGTGGCATATATATACAAAATGTTGCCAATTGATGATGTTTAAGCCAACAAGGAAGGTTTCTATTGCCTTTCAAAGTTCAGAGGAGAAAAAGGTTGAAGTGGGTAAGGCATGCAATTGATAACCCTTTGAAATTCATGAATATGTAATTTGAAAGTGTTGTAAACTAAGAAGCACTACGAAGTTAATTAAGAAGTATTACGAAATCAATTAACAAGTGCTAGGAGTCAAATATTCTATTATTTCTTTGAATGTTTTGATTTTAATTAAGAAGCATTAGGCTTTTATTGTGTTTGTGTACTCGTTTTAAACTTGGTTTCTAGTGATTTTGTTCTAGCTTATGTACTGAGTGAAGGTTGATTATATTATAAGTATTGAAGGTTGATTATGATATAATTTTTTATTGGTTTTATGATGGTTCTGCACCGGTTATTTTTTCTGGTATTCATAATGGAAGTTTATATATTGTACTAGTTTTATACCGGTAATGAAGGTCTATATATTCAACTAGTTTGGTTTTATATACTGGTATATATTTTTATATGCTATATTGGTGTGATTTGATTTTCTATATGTTTAAATTATATACTGTTCTAGTTTTTAGTTATATATGTTTAAATTATATGATTTGATTTTTAGTTTGGTTTTATATACTGGTATATATTTTTATATACTATATTGGTAATGAAGGTTTATATATTTTTATATACTGTATAAAACAGTATGTATTGGTTGTTTTAGTTATATAAATTATATACTGTTCTAGATTTTTAGTTATATAAGTTTTAGTAATATAAGTTATATATTTTTTTTTTTTGTTTTCATGAGTTATATAAGTTATATAAATTCTATAAGTTCTATTCATATATATATATATATATATATATATATATATATATATATATATATATATATATATATATATATATATATATATATATATATATATATATATATATATATATATATATATTATGCATTCACTATTTCTTGCAATTTATTATTTTATTTGTAGTGTTTAATAATAGTTTGTATTAAATATTAGAAAATATATTATTTTCGATTTTATTATTGCCTTTAATACTATCTTTATTCTTCTTTATTCTCTATTAAGGAGAAAATCAATTGTAATAATTGTATTCTCACTATATAAATCAGCCTAAGGCTGACGAATAAAATATTTAAGCTTTTATTTATTTTTTTCAATATGGTATCAGAGCACTGGATTAAGGATTACCGTAAAGCTTTCCTCAACCTATTGTTATTGAGTTAAGAGCATTGTGTTAGGGGTTACCGTAAAACTTTTTTTCAACCTATTTTTGTTGGGTTAGGGATTACCATAAAGCTTTCCTCAACATATTTTTGTTCGATCCGCTTTCTTACTCGGCCCGGTTCACATACCCGTTTAGCCTTCTATGGCGAATAACAACAACAAGTGGCATTCCCCATCACAGACCTACACTAGATCCAACCATGGCGAACAAGTGGGAAATCAGATGTTTGTCAGACTAAAAAGAATTTTTTTCAATGGTGCAGAACCAATTTCAAACAAATATCCAAGTCTTTAGAAGTGATAATGGCAAAAAATATTTTAACATTATCCTGGATGATTTTTTTTCTAAAAAATGGGATTGTACATCAAAGTTCATGTCCTAATACTCCTCAACAAAATGGAGTGACCGAAAGGAAAAATAAAAATTTACTAGAGGTTGCTAGAGCTCTACTTTTTTCAAATAAAGTATCAAATTATTTGTGGGGCGAAGCTGTTTTACCAGTTGCGTATTTAATTAACAGAATGCTCTCCAAAATTCTCAATTTTCAAACTCCCATTAATGTCTTCAAAGAATATTTTGCTAGTACTCATGTTTTAACTGATTTGACTTTAAAAATCTTTGGTTGCATATTTATGAGTTTTTTAAATAACTTATCTTTGCGAGTATCATAAAATTCAGAGATTTTTACACCTGCACCAACAGGAAATGACCATGATTCTTTATCTGATCCTACTCCTGTTATGAGTAAGGAACCTTGTGAATCCAAGCCTACATTTTGTCTTGTAGAAAATAATGAGAATCCTAAAAAAGATGATAATGATGATCTAATTGAAATGCCACAAAATAATGAGTCACTTCAATAAAACAAATTTGAATTAGGAAACAGGACTTGGAAAGGAAAGATTTTTGTGAAAAAGCACCATAAAGGAAATGACCAATCCACATGTCAATATTGTCAGGAATCTGAACCGGGGAATGATCAATTTCCTAACATAAGAAAAGGTAAGTCTATTTCTGTTTCTGAGAGTCGTATTTTGTATCCTGATATAGATGATCCTGTTGCCATTAGAAAACCTGTCAGATCTTGCACTAAACATCCCACGTCCAATTTTATATCATATTCAAATTTGTCTTCATCTATGTCTGCCTTCACTTCAAGATTGTCTAGTGTAGAAATTCCAAAAAGTGTACATGTTGCTCTACAAATTCCAAAGTGGAGGGAAGCTATACTTGAGGAGATGAAAGCTCTTGAAAAGAACAAAAATTGGAGTGTTACGTCACTACCAGATGGCAAGAAGACAGTTGGATGCAAAATGGTGTTTATTGTGAAGTATAATTCAAATGGATCAATTGAAAGGTACAAGGCTCACTTGGTGGCTAAAGACTTTACTCAGACCTATGGTATAGATTACTCAGAGACATTTGCTCATGTTGCAAAATTGAACACTGTCAGAATTCTTTTGTCTCTTGCTGCTAACATGGATTGACCTTTGCATCAGTTAGATGTTAAGAATGCATTTCTTAATGGCGATCTAGAAGAAGAAGTATATATGGACATTCATCCTAGCTTTGAAAATAAATTTGGATCAAATGTGTGCAAACTAAATAAGTCTTTGTATGAATTAAAGCAATCCCCTAGAGCTTGGTTTGAAAAATTCACTCAGTCCATGAAGAAACAAGGGTACATCCAAGGATAGGTTGATCACACCTTGTTCACAAAATTCTACCACGATGGAAAAGTTGCTGTCCTGATTGTTTATGTTGATGATATTGTCCTTACTGGAGACGATACAGTGGAAATGGCAAGAGTAAAAAAGAAATTGACAGTAGACTTTGAAATCAAGGACCTGAGATTCATGAGATATTTTCTAGGTATGGAGGTTGCTCGGTCAAAAAATGGTATTGTGATTTCACAACAGAAATACATTATAGACTTGTTGAAAGAAACATGAATGCGTGGATGTTGTCCTGCAGATACCCCTATGGATCCTAATGCTGAACTTTGGGGAGAAAGTAATGTTTTTGTTGATACTGACAGATATCATAGATTGGTTGGGAAACTGATTTATTTGTCACACATCCGACCTGATATTGTTTTCTCAGTTAGTCTAGTGAGTCAGTTTATGCATTCTCCTTTCGAGGAACATCTTGACGCAGTCTATAGGATACTGAGATATTTGAAGGGAAATCCTGAAAAATAATTATTTTTAAGAAAACTAGTGAAAGAAATGTGTCTATCTTCACCAATGCCGATTGGGCAGGTTCAGTCACAGATAGAAGATCAACCTTTAGATATTGTACCTATGTTTGGGGTAATCTCGTGACATGGAGGAGCAAGAAACAAGGAGTTGTAGAAAGGAGTAGTGCAGAGGCCGAGTTTAAAGCTATGTCTCAAGGTATTTGTGTAGGATTATGGATCCTTAGAGTCCTAGAAGAACTTAAGATGAAAATTGAGCTTCCATTGAAATTGTACTCTGACAGTAAAGCTGCTATTAGCATAGCTCATAATACAGTTCAACATGACATAACCAAGCATATCGAGATTGATCAACACTTCATAAAGGAGAAGTTAGATGCGGGAATCATATGTCTACCCTTCGTGACTTCAAGTCAACAAACTGCGGATATCCTGACCAAAAGTCTGACAAGATCTACTTTTGAGTATTTGATAAACAAGTTGGGTTTGATAGATATCTATGCACCAACTTGAGTGGGATGTTGAAAAATATATTATTTCCGATTTTATTATTGCCTTTAATACTACATTTATTTTTCTTTATTCTCTATTAAGGAGAAAATAAATTGTAATAATTGTATTCTCACTATATAAACCAGCTTAAGACTGACGAATAAAATATTACAATTTTTATCTATTTTTTCCGATATTAAACAATCAATTTCTGAACAAGTCTTTTTACTGGTTGCACTAAAAAAAAATTATGCAGTAAAATATTTATGCAAAGAGTCGTATAGAACTAGTGAACTAAAGAACATGCATGGATAAAAAATATATTGCAAGAGAATCTCACTCCTGGCTATGAGATGTTTTTAATGGAAAAACATATTTATTTATAAACTTTACAATGAATTAGTTGATCATGGTTTAAAGCATACTAATCACATTGGAGTTTGAGGAGATGGTTACAATATTCTTAGTTGTAGTTGGACACGGGGTGGTAATAGAATTATACAAGAAATATTTTAACATTCAAGAGAAATTGTAAGTAGACATTTTCATGATGTGTTATTTGCTTGCTTAGTTTGTGCGTGGAATATATTAAGCCTCAAGTTTCTTGTTCCATGATAGTCATTCATAAATTAAAAATGATCAACGATATTGACCATTTTTTTAAAAATGCCATAGGAACAATTGATGGTAGACATATTCTCTGTGTGGTTAGTGCTGACGATTAACTTATATTTATTGGAAGAAAGAAATATCCTACACAAAATGTAACAAGTGTATGTGATTGAGACATGTGCTTTACTTTTGTATTTGCCCGATGGAAAAGTACATCCCATGATGCTTCTATTTTTGACCAAACTTTCATAAATGCTAATATAAGTTTTCCGCATCCTTCTCCACGAATGAATATCATTCTTTACAATTTATTGATATTATTTATAATGATTTATACTTGTTATCTAACACCGATAGAATATTTTGGTCCATATAGATGTGAACATGTGATTTTAAACGTTCTTATGGATTTGCTAATCACAGTGAGAATTTCAATTAGTGTGACTCAAATTTAAAATGCACGGTAGAAAGAACTTTTGTTGTGTGAAAGAATATGTTTGCAATTTTATGTTGCGCGTCTAAATTCTCAATTAAGACACAAGTTAAAATAGTTGTTGCAATAATTATACACAATTTTATTAAAAGATTGCTAAAATAGATGTTGATTTTCATCCATAAGAAGATGAAGAGATAGATCTTGATCATGACGATTATTATAGATTGATTAATTTGAATTCATCTCAAAATTTAAATATAACTCCTTTATCTAAAATGAATCATATTAGAGACTCCTTATTCGTGATCAAATTATAAAATAGTTAAATCGTATTAATGTTTCAGTTTTATATTGCACTTTAGATTATATTTTCTATTTCTAATTTAATTTGAGTTTTTCTAATTTAATTTGAGTTTTTTTATATTTAAGTAGTAGTTGTGTTTATATTTATATTTAAATATTTTGTTATTAAAACACATTTACATACTAAAAAACAATTTTGATAAAAATATTCTGACAATAATTTTTATACAAATAATTTTGTTATAAATATATCTAAACAAAAATCATTTTATATTAAACTCAATTTTAACTAAAATTAAATCTACAAAATCAGTTTATTCAAAATAAATTTTTTCACAGAAAAACCAAAAGATTGAAAAAAAAAAAAAGAGAATTTAAATTCTTACAAATATATTGTTTTTCATGATTTTTAATGTTTTCTCTCTCAAATAGGAAACTGTAAAAATATTTTCCATTAAAAGCTACACTTTGTAGTTAATTTAGGATCACATAATATATAAGATGGAGGGATCAGTAATTAATTGTCCAAAATTACATCAACATTCAACGCAATACAATATGTGGCTTTAAATTTAAACCTACACTCTCATCTATTTTATTAAAACTGCAATAGTTCAGTGATATTCTTCTCCTCAAGCTTTGCAACCTCCAAGAGGAGATCCACACAAGCATTGATTATGAGCATAAGAAGATTCATCAAACCTCTGCAACTTTCCACCTTGTGGAATCTTTCCACATAAATTATTGTTACTCACATTGAACTTGCTCAAAAACTTCAGCTTCGTTAGTCCCACAGGTAGCGTACCATAGATTTTATTGTTCCTCAAATCCAACGCATTCAAATCCTTCGACAACCCAACTTTCCCAATATCAAAAGCTAAAGAGTTCTTTCCCAGCAATATCTTCTGAGTGCTTTTCTTCGACCCAAAAAACACAGAAGCATCACCCTCCAAAGCGTTCCGTTCCAAGTCAACAAACGCAAGGTTCAGTTTCGCCAGAGATGCTGGGATTTTTCCCGAGAGGCGGTTTTTTGAGAGAGTTAGCACTGTGAATGACTTCGGGAACGAGCCGTATGATTCTGGAATTGTACCTGTGAGTTGGTTGCCGTCGAAGGAGATTCCGATGAGTTTAGGGAGAGAGGAGAGTGAGGCGGGGAGAGGACCGGTGAGTTTGTTGTTGGTTAAGTCGATGGTTAAGAGGGTTTTGATCTGTGAGAGAGTGTTGGGTATCTCGCCGGAGATGCCGGTTTGCATGATGTAGAGATACTGGAGTTTGGTGAGGTTGGCGAGGGAGGGAGGGATAGGGCCGGAGAGGTTCGGGGTACGGGAGAGAGTGAGGAAAGAGAGGAACGGGAGGTTGGGAATGGAGGGTGGAGTCGGAAGCGGTTTAAGAAGGTCGAGTTCGTCGAGGTCAAGGTTGGTTACGCGGTAGGTTTGTGTGTCGGTGTCGCATGCGACACCGAGCCATTTGCCGTTGCAGCAGTCGGTGGTTGGGTTCCATGAGGAGAGTTTGGTTGGGTTGCCGAGTTCTTTTTTGATTTGGAGAAGGGCGTTTTTGTCGTGTGGGTTACATTTTTCTGAGAGGGAAGGTATGAAGTGATGTGTTGTTAGGATTAGGAGGAGGAGGAGTGTGCATGAGAAGTGTTGTTGCATGGTTGAAGATATCATCTTTGTTTTTCAATTCATTTGTTTGCTGTTGGTAATATATATAGGACAAATGCCTTGCCAACAAATGGAATGGTGACCATACATTAGTGGCTGAGATAAGAAGTACAACATGTTAAACATAAAATAGGATCCTATGCTTCAATATTTTATAGCATTCACTCATTGGAAATTTAATTAGTTTGATTTTGATCTAACAACGATAAATGTATTGATGTTAAAAATTGACAAACAATGATGGTGCGTTAGAGCATGCTTTACTTAATGTCTGCCGAGTCTCATTCTTAAATATTGTTATCAATTCTCTCTTCATACAATATAAAAAGTGTGTTCTTCATCGTTAAAAAATAATAAGATTTGTTTAAATTTTAACACAAATTCATAGATGAAGAGATGGATAAAATAGAAGAACATATTAACAATGAAACTTTTAAAAACAAATTCCTTTTTGATAGAAGTTATAAACATAAAAATTTCTCATAAACATATTTTTTCACAATAAATTCACAATGGTTCAAAAGTACCAAATATAGTTCAACCATTATTTTTCGATGCTGAGCACAAGATATACATTTAATTTTGGTGAAGATTGATGCTTGTCGTGACTATATATAAAATATAGTCTATCGGGTACTTGACTGCAAGTGCACAGTCCAGTCACTTTAGTTTTAAAAGATATCGATCCTACAGGGACCTATGGTCAAACTAGTGTTACTAACGTCACTATGTTTAGCTAAGGGAATGATTAGTAGAAGTTCGGGTGCAGAATAGTAAATCTAAGGGGAATTTAGTTTTAAGAAAGAATTGATGGAAGGAATCAGTATGCAACGCATTAATTGTCAGAGATTCGATAAGTCACCGGTGAATAGTTTAAATGCCAAATATCTCTCAGTAGAAAATATTTATTTAAAAAGCTTTATCTCACACTCTCGTGATTGTTGATTCGGCTTATAACTTTAAATCAGAATGTACGCTCTCGCTGTCCCATTTGAAGTTAAAATTACTTTTTGAAAATAAATAAGTTCTAATTGCTTTTAAAGTGCTCTCGCTGTTTTTAAACTCAATGCCTAATTTTTACTATCCAGCTCGAGCCTCACGCTCTCGCGATTGTTGGTTCTCACCTTAGTTAATTTCCCACTCTCGTGTCAAAACCGTATTAAATAGCTTTTCACGCTTTTGTGATAAAGTTAATTAAATTTAAATTAAAAACTTCAGCCTAAAAGATTGTTTGAGAAAAAGGGTTTTCACCGATTATTATTAAATCCCATCAAATTGAATTGCTACATACCGATACCGGTAATTTAGCCGGACATGTTAAATAAGGCAAACACAAAGCATAAACAGATCAACATTGCGGCAAATATAATTATAATAATAACTGGGCAATAATAATAATAATTCAATAAAAACCTGGCAATCGAAGTAACAGAGTATAGCGAATCTCGGAGCACTTGAGCAGTCCTCCACAAGTCGGTAGGCTTCTGCTTCTTCAATACAAATTTCTTACTAAAATTAAATAAAGTGTAGTAGTTCCCCAGTGTAGGCAACTACTACTATGGTTAACTGGAAAACGGAAAGGAAAGAAAAAAAAAAGGAAATTCTAAAAAGAATGGCGAATGAATTAAGGCAACGGAAACAAAGTTGCTGAAAAGAAAATAAATTAAAAAGCTAGAAAACTGTAAAAATTAATTGCAGAGCGTAAGTGTAAATGTAGGTGTCCCCAATTTTTCCCACTTTGGTCCTTTATATAGTGCTCCCTTAGGTCTTGGTGGTTGAGATTTTTAAGAAAGACTTGGTTTGAATGAGGAATCCGGGGGAGTCAAGTTGTTGGAGGAAATTTAGGCACGTTTGGGTGCCTGTGATTGACTGTTTCAAAGCGCAGATTCTGGCCGCGTGACGGTCGTCATGGGCCTGTGACGGTCGTCACAGGTTGGGTCGGGACGGTCGTCATGAATCTGTGACGGTCGTCACATCAACAAATTCTGCATTCTGGTTTTCTGCTTTTTCCTGTGCTTTTCCATCTGTTTCTTCTTCTTTTTCTTCCTTTTCTTCATTTTGCTCATTAATGCCTGGAGATTTAAATACCTGCAAAAACAACTCGAATACTTGCGGAATAATCAGAATATTAATTAAAATGGTATGATCTTTGAGTGTAAATCAAGGCAAATATCTGATGTGTTTTCGCGTTATCAAACTCCCCTAAACTTGAATCTTTGCTTGTCCTCAAGCAAATACAATTTGAAAACAATGTTAAACGCGAATACATTACCCATTCGTACGTGGTTGTCAGGTGGATTGTTAAGACGACCGATATTCAAGTAAAACACCAAAGATACTGTGACGACACGAGCTTTCAGCTTTAGCGTAGATCTCTCCTTTGCACAAGCCAGTTCGAATCATGCTATTATAGCTCGACCTAGTGTCTCTGTTTCTATTTCACCCGGTTTTATTCTAGCGCAATCACATTAAGCCCTTTTCCTCCGCACGCACTTAGTGAAGTAGCCGGTTAGTAACTTTGATCCTTCTCTTAGCACGGGGTTCTGGTACATTAGTGCGGTACCCCTTTATATATCCCCTTTTTGAAGGTTGTGGGGGATCGAACCGTAGTTCGCCCTACCGAGTCCAGTACCAGGTACCTTTAGACCAACTGTCATACCCCAAAATTTGCCCGTTGGTATTACAAAGCATTTCTCAAGACCCTCCGACTTATTCTGCAAGGCACCGACATCAAGTGAACAAAAGCCCAGCTCACAACAGGCCCAATCCAAAAGGGGCCCAAAATAGCTTGCTCGCTAGGCGAGCAATCCCTTCGCCTAGCGAATGCTTCGTCATGACGCTCGCCCAGCGAAGCGTCAGATCCAGAAAAAGGCCCAGACCTAGTTTGCTCGCTAGGCGAGCAATTCCTTCGCCTAGCGAAGCTTGCGAAGTTTGAGATTTTTGGACCTCATTTTAAGCCCATTAGGTCACCACTACCTCTACTATAAATACCTGCTCCTCTGCCACGAAAAAGAACACACAGAGACGGACGAAGACGGACGAAAACACGCATCCAGAGGGAGAAACACAGAAACCCTGCTGATCCAAAGAATTCAGGAGGCGGAAACCCTGAAGGCCGCTTACTCGCTCCGAAGCTACCGCCGTCCAACTCAATCCGACTCGCCAATTCAAGGTTACAACGTGATTTGCAAACAGGTTAGCCTCACTATTATCGCTTTAGCTTCTTAATTGGCATATGATTAATTGGCATATGATTATCATTTGGTGTCCGTATTTTGCATGTGGTATCATTTTAGTATCTTAATTTGCATGTGATATTATTTTGTATTTTCACTTGGCATATGGTATCACTTCATGTTCTTAATTTGTGGATTATAATTGAATTCATAAACATTTTGAAGTCTTGCATGTTAAATGTGTTTGCCTATTGTGAAACTGAACCATATAATTGTATGTTGGATGCCATAAGCCATGTTGCGGGTTGAGGTCATAATGTTCTCAAATTTCAAACCCGTGGCCGCTCGCTAGCTCATCGCTAGGCGAGCCCGCAGCGAGCCTTCGCTGAGCCTTCGCTAGGCGAAGCAGAGGCGACCGGGCCAGGGGCTGCTTTGCTTTTTGCTGCCTATTTCATGTTTACCTAATGATGATTCTGCATTATTTGGCCTAAATTCTTGGCTGCTATATTTATCTTATGACGCAATTTCCAATTGTATTTTATGCTTTAATCCGTGTGTTCATGGTGTAAAGGCTAGCATACTTCCGAAGAAATAGCCGGTTAGGTACTCCGCTTTACGCATGGGAAGCCTTCATGGAGAGGGATTCAACATTATTTCACTTTAATGTGAAGATTCATATTGATTGCCTAATTAATTTTACTATATTAATTTTTAATGTAATGTTGACTTTAATGTATCGATTTAATGTAATGGACTTAAAACATGGACTTTAAATAAATGACATCGGACCTCTCTTTATTACCCCACGATTACAATATTACGGTCATGTCCCGCGAACGTGGGGATACCTTTAGCAAAGACCCTTCGGTAAAATCATCATAGTCCCTCGGATGTTGCCTTCGAAATTACGATTTTGTCCCTCGATGACCCTTCGGTGTAGCCTACGGTTAAATGATGATAGTCCCTTCGAATGCTAAGGTATCCTCACAACTGTTGCCTTCAATGACCTATCGATGACCCTACGATGACCCTTATACATCCCTAGGATAAAATTACTTACTTCTCAATAGTAAGGACAGTTTTACCCTCATAAGGATGGGAAATGCCCAGAAAGACCTCGGACAGGTATAACCTTAATTGCTCATTCATAACAAAAAAATACTTTTCACACCCCACCCCTTTCAAATATCTTTTGGAAAATCACCACTTAGCATACATCCATACTGGGGTCATTGCCAAGTTATATTTTTCTAAACTACTTTCAAAAAAAAACTAAATGAGATAACCACTTTGTATACATTCATGCAAGAATCATTACAAAGTTAAATTCTCATTTTCAAAACACCTTTTATACATTTCTCAACCACTTTTTCAAACTTAGAAAACATAAATGATTGAGCAATTAAGAGCCCATGGATAACCATGGATACGAAGGGTGCCTAACACCTTCCCTTTGTATAAAGTACCTCCCGAACCTAAGAATTTAAAATTAAGGTCTTTCCTGTTCTTTTCCACCTTTCCTTAAGGGATAAAAGAAAAGTCGGTGGCGACTCTTGCTAACCGCGACATTGCGATTACAAATCCGATAAAGTCAGTTCACCGTATGACAGAACTGGCGACTCTGCTGGGGACTACAAAGAGAGGTCCATCTTAAAAAAAAAAAAAAAAAAAAAAATCATTTATGTTTTAATGTGTTCTTCCGTTTTAAGGGGGGCTTCGAGTGAAAGATCCTACACCCGGATCTAGTGTACCTTAGGTAAGTAGCAATGGATCATCGCGACTATCCGGCGTATACTGGAATGGTTAAAATGATAGCTACGGTTAATGTGACACTTTGGTTGTCCTGATGTTCCTCATGTTACTTGAGGAAAAATTTGGCTTCCGCGTGGTGTCATCAAAGCATTAACCAGACCTTTAGAACCCTAATTGACTCATCCTAGCCATTAGAAAGTAGTGAGATAACTGACTTCGGTTCCGACTGAGGTTGGTTGATACTCGATGCTACACTCTTTGAGATTGGACTTTAGGAAAGCTTCGGTCAACCACTTGGTGTTGCACTGAAGTGGACCTAAAGAAAGGTCGATGATCTGAGATCCTTCTAGAACCCGGTTACTATTCTAGGACAGGTTGAACCAACTAAACTTCAGTGGGGAGGGTACTTACCTATGGAACTCATGCAAGCCTTAAAACCTAGGAATAATTGTTGTGTGACATGTTTGTGCTTGCATAACATCACAACATCATAACATCATAACATCATAACATCATAACATCATCATACTAACCATTTCAAGGACTTAGGAATTTAGCTTTGCTCTGTTAAACAGGTTATGGCTTCCAGGAAGACTATCCGGATCAATCTTGTAGTAATCTCTCCTCAACTCAAGGATTTGGTGTCAGAACTCCCCGACCATGTTCAGTTCAACAAGAAACATGGTCATCTCCTCAATTTGGTTATCACTGGTTTCAAAGAAGATATGATGAGAGTCCTATTCCAGTTCTTTGATCCTAAGCATCATTGCTTTACTTTCCCAGATTATCAGTTGGTACCCACATTGGAAGAGTTTTCCAAGCTGCTTGGGATACCTATCCTCGATCAAGTACCCTTCAGCGGTTTAGAAAAGATGCCAAAGGCCGAAGAAGTTGCCGCAGCTTTACACATGACAAAGTCCGACATTGAAACTAATTGGGTAACAAGAAGTGGAGTTAAAGGTTTGCTTGCCAAATTTCTGATAAGTAGGGCCCGAGAATTCCTAAAAGTTATGAATGTCCATGCTTTTGAAGATGTTTTAGCATTGCTAATCTATGGTTTGGTGCTATTCCCTAATCCGGACCAATTCATAGATGTGAATGCTATTAAGATATTCCTCACTCATAACCCTGTGCCTACTTTGCTTGGAGATGTCTTGCATTCCCTTCACACTCGTACTATGAAGAGGCAAGGGACTCTCATGTGTTGCGTACCTTTGTTGTCTAGGTGGTTTATTTCGCACCTCCCTCAATCAGTCTTGAAGAATGATCAAAATCTGAAATGGTCTCAAAGGATAATGGCACTCTCCCATTCAGACATCCGGTGGTGTTCTAACCTCAGAGAAAATGTTATCATCATCGACCGTTGTGGAGAATTCCCTAATGTACCCCTCATGGGGATAAGAGGAGGTATTACTTATAATCCTGCCTTAGCCTTACGTCAGCTTGGGTATGCTCGAAGAGACGGTCCGCATGAAATGATTATTCAAGGTATAGTGTTTGACTATGACAATGACTCTCAAAATCTCCGTCAAAAGTTTGTACGAGCTTGGGGCATGGTGAAAAGAAGCAATTTAGGAAAGAAAAATTCTATTCCTATGGAGCCTTATCTCAGATGGGTACGCGCCAGAGCTGGTGAACTTGTCATGCCATATCCTGCAGTCGGACCATTGATTGTTGAATCAGAGGTCGAAGGAGGTACTTCCCAGATCATTTCTTACCCAGATATGCCTACTGATGCTGAGGAATTGAAAAGATCCTGGACCCAGTTGAGAGAGGAGAGAGATACTTTCGAAGCTCAGTTCAATGCAGAAAGGAAGAAAGTACTAGAGCTCACCAGTCAGCTTAATGAGGAACGAAGACTCAATGCATATCTTCGCCCAAAAAGAAGTCGCCCCTGGGAGACTTGAACTTTCATTGTATTTTATCATTATTCCTTTTGTAATGAACATTGAAAAAAGTAGCAATAAACATTTCTCTCTTGTTGTTGATTTATGCAAAGTTAAATTCCAAAAGTCCTTGAAAACATTTCATACATTGCATAGCATAACATTGCATAACAGGTACTCTAAAGGGATCAATGTTCTCACGGTTTTCATGCAAACAGAAAAATGGATCTCGAACAGACTGTCAAAGATCTCCAGACTCAGAATGCTCAATTCAAGGAGATGATGCTAAGCTTATCCAAGGGGCAGGAAGAACTGAAGGCTCTCTTGCTCGAGAAGAAAAAAGACAAGAAATCTGTGAGGCACACTAACCCGGGAAGAAGGCAGTTTACGAAGATCAATATGACTCTAGCACAAGCACTGCAGGGTATGCTAAAAGCAAATTTAATTACCCTCAGAGATCCTCCTGCAAAACCCAACACTACTTCTCCTAGTTATAACCCCAATGCCAGGTGTGCGTATCACTCCGATAGCCCCGGGCATAATACAAACGATTGTTGGTCGTTGAAAAATAAAATTCAGGATATGATCGACGCCGGAGAATTTGAATTTGATCCGCCTGAGACTCCTAATGTCATCACTGCCCCTCTGCCTAATCATGACGAGACTGTCAATGCTGTGGAAGATACTGATAACGATTATGACTTGGATGGCTGGATTTTCCCAACAATTGGTGACAGACTCAATAATTGGGAGACTGAAGACACTATCCTAGTTTCCTTTAGTCAGGAGTAATTGTTATTGCTTATTTAGTGTATCAAATTTGGTTAAATGTTTGTCATTTTCATAAGCATATTCATATTCAATAGATCAATGGACTTTTTGCATTCAAATATTGCGCTCTTTATCTTTCCTGTCATTTTTTTCAAACAAGCTATGTTTTCCTGCACACACTCACGTAACAAATCGCGTATCCATATTCACTCTGGATCCTGTTGATAATAGTTCTGCTACTGTTCATTATGACTTTGAAAATCCGATCTACCAAGCCGAGGATGGAAGTGAGGAAGATTGTGAAGTCCCTGGAGAACTTGCCAGACTGGTACTACAAGAAGAAAAGACCACACAGCCGCATGAGGAATCAATTGAAATTGTAAATCTGGGTACTGAAATAGACAAGAAAGAAGTCAGAGGTTTCTTGGGATGCTTGAACTACATTGCTCGATTTATCTCCCACTTGACCGCTACTTGCAAACCCATCTTCAAGCTACTGAGGAAAAATCAAGAGATGATATGGAATGAGGAATGTCAAGAAGCTTTTGACAAAATCAAGAAATATCTCCAGGAACCTCCGATTCTGATACCACCAGTTGAAGGAAGACCTCTAATCATGTATTTGACCGTGTTAGAAAATTCAATGGGGTGCGTACTGGGGCAACATGACGAGTCTGGTCGAAAAGAGCATGCCATATACTACCTGAGCAAAAAGTTTACCGACTGTGAAACAAGATACTCACTGCTCGAGAGAACTTGCTGTGCTTTGGCCTGGGCTACTCGCCGACTAAGACAGTATATGTTGAATCAGACCACTTTGTTGATTTCTAGGATGGATCCCATCAAATACATGTTCGAGAAGCCTGCCCTCTCCGGAAGAATAGCGAGATGGCAGATGATCTTAACAGAGTATGATATCCAGTACACTACCCAGAAAGCAATCAAAGGAAGCGTGCTGGCTGATCATTTGGCTCATCAAGCGGTGGATGATTACCAATCTATGAATTTCGAGTTCCCAGATGAGGATGTCATGTTTGTTACTGATAATGAAAAGCCTAAACCAGATGAAGGACCCGAGTGGGGATCCCGATGGACTATGGTCTTTGATGGATCTTCTAATGCATTGGGCCATGGTGTTGGGGTTGTACTCATTTCTCCCGAGGGTTACCATACGCCTTTCACAGCTAGACTATGTTTTCATTGTACCAATAATATGGCTGAGTATGAAGCATGTATTTTTGGACTCAAAGCTGCTATAGATTGGCGAGTCAAGTTTTTGAGTGTATACGGAGATTCGGCCTTGGTAATCAGTCAGATCAAAGGAGAATGGGATACTAAACATCCAAATCTCATTCCTTATCGAGAGCAGGTAATGACATTAATCCCCTACTTTGAAGAGGTCACATTCGAACATATCCCACGAGAAGAGAACCAGTTGGCAGACGCATTAGCTACCATGTCATCTATGTTAAGAGTCAGATGGGACAATGAAGCTCCCAGGATTACCATTGGACGGTTAAATGAACCAGCATACTGTTATGAGCTTAACACTGAGAAGGTACCGGAGAAACCTTGGTTCCACGACATAAGAAGATATTTGGAAGCTCAGGAATACCCTGAAGGGGCATCCATCAATGACAGAAAATTCCTGAGGAAGTTCTCCGCTAAATTCTTTCTGAGTAACGGAGTATTATACAAACGTAATCATGATTCGACTCTGCTTCGCTGTGTGGATAAAAAGGAAGCAGAAAGGATTATGGAAGACATGCATGACGGTATTTTTGGGACTCATTCTAATGGACATACAATGGCCAAGAAGATTCTGAGATCAGGGTATTATTGGTCTACCATGGAAGCTGATTGCCACCATCACTCCAGAACCTGTCACAAGTGTCAGATCTATGCAGACAAAGTACATGTGCCTCCTGCTCCATTGAACGTGTTGACAGCTCCTTGGCCCTTTGCAATGTGGGGCATCGATATGATTGGAGAAATTAAACCTACGGCTTCTAATGGACATCGCTTCATCCTCGTCGCTATTGATTACTTTACGAAGTGGGTAGAGGCAGCCTCATTCGCTTCTGTCACCAAGAGTGTGGTGGCCCGGTTCATCAAGAATAGTCTTATTTGTCGGTATGGCATCCCTGAAAGGATTATCACTGACAATGGTACTAATTTGAACAACAAGATGATTACTGAGCTCTGCACGCAGTTCAAAATTAAGCATCACAACTCTTCTCCGTACCGACCAAAGATGAATGGCGCTGTAGAAGCTGCTAATAAGAATATCAAGAAGATCATACAAAAGATGACAGTAACGTACAAAGACTGGCATGAGATGTTACCGTTTGCTCTTCATGGTTATCGCACTTCAGTACGCACTTCGACAGGGGCAACTCCTTTCTCTTTAGTCTACGGAATGGAAGCCGTCTTACCAGTGGAAATCCAGATTCCCTCTCTAAGAATCATGAAAGAGGCAGGTTTAGATGAGGATGAATGGATTCAGACTCGACTCGATCAGATAAATTTGATTGATGAGAAGAGACTTGCGGCTGTTTGCCATGGGCAGATATATCAGAAGCGCATGACCCAGGCATTTAACAAAAGAGTCAAGAGACAAGTGTATCAAATTGGTGACTTGGTAATCAAGCGTATCATTCTACCCCAAGGTGACCCCAGAGGCAAGTGGACTCCCACATACGAAGGGCCATTTGTGGTTAAGAAGGTATTCTCTGGTGGAGCCATGATACTTGCTACAATGGATGGCGAAGACTTCCCGCATCCTGTGAATGCGGACATAGTTAAAAAATACTACGCATAAAAGAGACCCGCTAGGTCGACGTACCTAGGCAAAAGTAAGGGCATCCCGGCGAACCAAAAGGGTTCGGGCAAAAATTAGGGATAAACATATAAAAATGTACACCCGGCAAGTCGAAAACCTGAAAAGGCGGCTTGAGCAAAAAAGGGTATCCCGGTGGACTGAAAACCTGAGAAGGCGGTCCAGGCAAAAATTAGGGATTGAAGCGTATGACTATGTCCCGTTCTCTGTCAGCTTCAACCAAGTTCAAGGGACTGAACGAGCCAATCACCTTTATCCGACAGCAGGAGATAAGATGATGGAAGACATGATGACAGTATTGGAATTTAAAATCAATAGGACTTTTTCTGCATAGCTTTCTCTTTGTTTTTGACAATTTCCTCTTACTAGGATTTCTGTCTCCTTGTACACAATTTGCCTGTTTATAGGCCTTCTTTCAAAAATCAATACAACCCTCTTTCAAAAAAGATGCTTTTGTTTTTTACTTTTCTGTTTTGGTTGCGTAAATGTCCATTGATTTAATTTGAATTAATATATGCATTTGAATATGACCAATGTTTACCAAAATACATGCATAGAATAGCAATAACAATTACTACAAGACTTCGGGATCGAGGATAAGGTCTAACCATGCTTCCAATGAATCCGCTACCAATTCTCTTCCCCAGCAAGCCTATTTTTCCCAGAAGAAGTTGGCAGTATTCCCCGGCATAGCCAGCTATTCCCCAACAGAGGTCGGCATCATCAGACAGATTATCATCTCATCCATCCCCAGCCAGGCTCTGTTGAATATCTCCACCATCAGACAGAAATCAGAACCCCCAGCCGAGAGAGGGTCCTTAACACGAATATCTCCAATCAGTAGATGGGGATTTATTTTCCCCAGTAGAGTCCCCAAGCAGAACTTCTCATGCGCATAATTCATTCATTACATCATTTCACAGCATACGCATGCATTCAACATTCGCATTTATTTTCGAAAGCATAAGACATCTCATGCATCATGACATGGCATAAAGCTAACCTTTCTTTGCAGGTTAATTATCCTCCTGATATAGTCAAAGTAAAAGGCTCATCCAGGCAGACGCCTTTATCAATCATAGACAAGATTCAGATACATATTCCAGATGCAATTCATGGGAACATTCATTCTGGCAACACTTCGATATCCTCCTAGCGATGGCATCTTTAAGCCCATCCCAGACATTTATTGCAAGTACAACGTATACAGATACAGCCTAACATACGGTTCATTCTGATTCAGCTCAACATCTGACTCTCAACAACTCCAATACGGTCTAACGTACGACCCATTTGGACCTCCAGCTCAGATACGATCTAACGTACGATCCAGTCTGATCTTCAACAACCCAAGTATGGTTTAATGTACGACCAAGTTAAACCTCCCTCTTCTCAGGTGCTACCTTCGGACAGGTACATTCCTGAATGGTAGTCGAACATACGGCTACTCTCCTTTCTCAGGTGCTACCTTCGGACAGGTACATTCCTGAATGGTAGTCTGGTATACGACTACTCCTCTTTCTCAGGTGCTACCTTCGGACAGGTACATTCCTGAATGGTAGTCTGGTATACGACTACTCCTCTTTCTCAGGTGCTACCTTCGGACAGGTACATTCCTGAATGGTAGTCAAGTATATGGCTACTCCCTTTCTCAGGTGCTACCTTCGGACAGGTACATTCCTGAATGGTAGTCTAATGTACGGCTACTCCCTTTCTCAGGTGCTACCTTCGGACAGGTACATTCCTGAATGATAGTCTAGTATATGGCTACTCCCTTTCTCAGGTGCTACCTTCGGACAGGTACATTCCTGAATAATAGTCTAGTATACGGCTATTCCCTTTCTCAGGTGCTACCTTCGGACAGGTACATTCCTGAATGGTAGTCTAGTATACGACTACTCCCTTTTCAGCAACTTCAGCCTAACGTACGGCTCATTCTACAACTCAGATACGATCTAGCGTACGATCCATTCTGATCTTTCATCCCCCAGCAAAGTCATTTGCCTAATGAATAACTCACTCTGGTATTCAGACACGGTCTAACGTATGATCCATTCTGATCCCTTATCCCCAGCAGTATAGCATACTCTGACTCCCCAACGAAGTCAACAGCATGATGGATGGTTCACTATACGGTCTGATCTATGACCCGGTGTGACACCCATGTCTCTAGATATCGTCTAACGTACGACACAATCTGGAAATCTCCTCAGCAAGTTTCTTGGGTGGCATCTTTAAGCCCATCTCCGTCAAGACAGATGAACAAGTGCAAATTTTTGGGGCATTCTAAGTGTTCAATAATCTTTCACCTCCAGACCACGAACGGCACCTACCATTCTACTCTCTCGGTTCAAGAATATTGAACAGGGGCAGCTGTCATACCCCAAAATTTGCCCGTTGGTATTACAAAGCATTTCTCAAGACCCTCCGACTTATTCTGCAAGGCACCGACATCAAGTGAACAAAAGCCCAGCTCACAACAGGCCCAATCCAAAAGGGGCCCAAAATAGCTTGCTCGCTAGGCGAGCAATCCCTTCGCCTAGCGAATGCTTCGTCATGACGCTCGCCCAGCGAAGCGTCAGATCCAGAAAAAGGCCCAGACCTAGTTTGCTCGCTAGGCGAGCAATTCCTTCGCCTAGCGAAGCTTGCGAAGTTTGAGATTTTTGGACCTCATTTTAAGCCCATTAGGTCACCACTACCTCTACTATAAATACCTGCTCCTCTGCCACGAAAAAGAACACACAGAGACGGACGAAGACGGACGAAAACACGCATCCAGAGGGAGAAACACAGAAACCCTGCTGATCCAAAGAATTCAGGAGGCGGAAACCCTGAAGGCCGCTTACTCGCTCCGAAGCTACCGCCGTCCAACTCAATCCGACTCGCCAATTCAAGGTTACAACGTGATTTGCAAACAGGTTAGCCTCACTATTATCGCTTTAGCTTCTTAATTGGCATATGATTAATTGGCATATGATTATCATTTGGTGTTCGTATTTTGCATGTGGTATCATTTTAGTATCTTAATTTGCATGTGATATTATTTTGTATTTTCACTTGGCATATGGTATCACTTCATGTTCTTAATTTGTGGATTATAATTGAATTCATAAACATTTTGAAGTCTTGCATGTTAAATGTGTTTGCCTATTGTGAAACTGAACCATATAATTGTATGTTGGATGCCATAAGCCATGCTGCGGGTTGAGGTCATAATGTTCTCAAATTTCAAACCCGTGGCCGCTCGCTAGCTCATCGCTAGGCGAGCCCGCAGCGAGCCTTCGCTGAGCCTTCGCTAGGCGAAGCAGAGGCGACCGGGCCAGGGGCTGCTTTGCTTTTTGCTGCCTATTTCATGTTTACCTAATGATGATTCTGCATTATTTGGCCTAAATTCTTGGCTGCTATATTTATCTTATGACGCAATTTCCAATTGTATTTTATGCTTTAATCCGTGTGTTCATGGTGTAAAGGCTAGCATACTTCCGAAGAAATAGCCGGTTAGGTACTCCGCTTTACGCATGGGAAGCCTTCATGGAGAGGGATTCAACATTATTTCACTTTAATGTGAAGATTCATATTGATTGCCTAATTAATTTTACTATATTAATTTTTAATGTAATGTTGACTTTAATGTATCGATTTAATGTAATGGACTTAAAACATGGACTTTAAATAAATGACATCGGACCTCTCTTTATTACCCCACGATTACAATATTACGGTCATGTCCCGCGAACGTGGGGATACCTTTAGCAAAGACCCTTCGGTAAAATCATCATAGTCCCTCGGATGTTGCCTTCGAAATTACGATTTTGTCCCTCGATGACCCTTCGGTGTAGCCTACGGTTAAATGATGATAGTCCCTTCGAATGCTAAGGTATCCTCACAACTGTTGCCTTCAATGACCTATCGATGACCCTACGATGACCCTTATACATCCCTAGGATAAAATTACTTACTTCTCAATAGTAAGGACAGTTTTACCCTCATAAGGATGGGAAATGCCCAGAAAGACCTCGGACAGGTATAACCTTAATTGCTCATTCATAACAAAAAAATACTTTTCACACCCCACCCCTTTCAAATATCTTTTGGAAAATCACCACTTAGCATACATCCATACTGGGGTCATTGCCAAGTTATATTTTTCTAAACTACTTTCAAAAAAAAACTAAATGAGATAACCACTTTGTATACATTCATGCAAGAATCATTACAAAGTTAAATTCTCATTTTCAAAACACCTTTTATACATTTCTCAACCACTTTTTCAAACTTAGAAAACATAAATGATTGAGCAATTAAGAGCCCATGGATAACCATGGATACGAAGGGTGCCTAACACCTTCCCTTTGTATAAAGTACCTCCCGAACCTAAGAATTTAAAATTAAGGTCTTTCCTGTTCTTTTCCACCTTTCCTTAAGGGATAAAAGAAAAGTCGGTGGCGACTCTTGCTAACCGCGACATTGCGATTACAAATCCGATAAAGTCAGTTCACCGTATGACACCAACCAACTGTGGTTACTGTTCCTTCTTTTTGTGTATCTTTTCAACCTTTTGTATGGTTCGTTTATCAATTTCTTGATAGCAACAGTATGAAGGAATTTCTTAATTTGTAGGAATCAAACACTTATATTCATCGACTCTCCACGTGGTTTGTAACACCCCGATTAAAATAAGATAATTATTTAATTTGAGTTAATATTATTTTATTAATTTAATTAAATAATTTAGAATATTATTGGATTATTATTATTATTGGAATAATAATTATTATTGGAAAATATATAAGTTGGAACAAGTAAAAAGGGTTCATTTTTGGAAAATAAGATTTTCACGTGAAACTCAGAGAAGCGGCTGAAAGAGGAAGAGCAAGAGAAAGAGCAAGAGGGCAAAGGTTGGAGAAGAGAAGAGCTTGGAGCTTAGAGATTGCCGGATTAAATCAGGTAAGGGGGGTTTATCGTCGTTTAATGGGTATTATGGGTTAGCATGTAATGGGTAGTGATAAACCGTTGAATTGACCCTAATTGGGATTTGAAATGCTGAGAAATTGTGATGAATAAGTTGTGTGAAAACTGTAATTGAATCGATAATGGTGCGTGTCGTAAATTTCTGGACGTATAGCTTTTTACGGAATTGGAATCGGAGGTCCGGAAGTCCTCTAATGGCGGAAAATGCGGAGAATTCTGCATTCTGCTTGAGTTAGCGCAGGAACAGCTTCTGTCTTGCGTTAACCGGTTAACCCAGGGTGTTAACCGGTTAACACTGTTTTGAATTGTGAAAATTGCTGTTTTGTCTGCGTTAACCGGTTAACCCAGGGTGTTAACCGGTTAACACTGTTGTGATTGCTGAAATATTGCTGTTTGTGCTGCGTTAACCGGTTAACCCAGGGCGTTAACCGGTTAACACTGTTAAGTTTTGGGACAGGAAGCGTGTTGTGCTGCGTTAACCGGTTAACCCAGGGCGTTAACCGGTTAACGCTGTTGCAGAGTGGAAAAATGGATATTTTAAATGTTGTGTACATAATTGAGAGTTGGCCTATGTTGGCGTATGATGTAATAGGGATTATATCCCGCTGTTTTGAGCAGTATAGGTATTAGTAGAGTGTGCTAATACTGTGTTTAATTGAATTACATGATAATGATGTGTTGATACCTGTGTTGATGATGTATGATGGCATGTATAATGATGTGAATGTATATATTATGCCTGTATTTGTGAGTGGACTGTTGTATGGCTTAGAGTGTGAGCATATGTCCATTGTGAATTTTTGTTGATGCTGCATTGCTAGATGATTAGCGTGCATAGCATAGCCTTTGGGGCTGTAGCTAATTCCCATGGTGAGGAATTAGTGAGTGAACCATTGTGGGTTTGTTGTTGATGTTTGCATGCTAGATGATTAGTGTGCATAGTCTAGCCTTCGGGGCTGTAGCTAATTCCCATGGTGAGGAATTAGTGAGTGAGTCACTAGATCTCAAATGAGTGGGACTAGTGAGCTTAGTAGCCGTATCTGGATTTGATCGGTGAGCTTGAACTATATGTTCAAGAATAGTCGGTACCGCATGTGTGGAGTCTCATTGCATAATGTATGTATGGCGTATAATATGAATGGATGTATTCCAATATTATACATGTGTTTGTGTTGTTATGGAGTATGATTTGAGATTATACTTGTGTTATGTTGGTGTTGAGTATGATGTTGAGCTAAGGTGCTGTTACTGATTGTATGCTGTGATTAGGGTGATTGATGTGTCTAATTACTTAACATGACATGAGATTTTATAATGCTTATTATATCGATTGAGGAACTCACCCTTACAACCATTTTTCAGGTAACGAGAAATGAGTTGAGTAGAAGCGAATGCTTGGAGTCTAGTGTAGTCTCCTTAGTGGGTCATGCTCTGATAGATGTAACATCGGGAGGGAACCTTTTAATTATATTGTTAAAGATTGTTGAACCAGTTTACATGTAGTATGTTACATGTTTTGATTGATTTGATTTATATCCGCTGCGATTTATGCAAATGTTTAATTGATTAAATAAAGAGCATGACAGTTATTTGGAACATGGTGTGAATGATTGTGTGACACCCTTAACTGCATAATTACTCTGATATATGTTTATTATTTTAATTGAATATTTGGGGTATTTTAGAAGGGTGTTACATTAGTGGTATCAGAGCATAGTCGGTCGAGTCGAGTCGTAATTATTCTGTTTCCCCTGTACGGGATAGGTGTTGTGTAACCCTATCAGTACTTATTGTTTTAGCTTGTTGGGTTTTCAGAATAGAGATGGCTGGAAGAGGTAGAGATGATGCTGCGATTGCTGAGGCTCTGGGTATGCTAGCTGGAGTACTTGGAGGAAATCCGAATGTTGTGGGAATGGGAGCTGCTCGTCAACTGAGTGAGTTCCAGAAGAACAATCCTCCAATGTTCAAGGGAGCATACGATCCAGATGGTGCTCAGAAGTGGTTGAAGGAGATAGAGAGGATCTTCCGAGTGACTGAGTGTGCTGATAACCAGAAGGTCAGGTTCGGTACGCACATGCTGTCAGAGGAAGCTGATGATTGGTGGGTTGCTACCCGCACTGAGTTGGAATCTGCTGGAAATGCTGAGATCACTTGGGCAGTGTTCAGAGAGAGATTCCTGAGGAAGTACTTTCCAGAGGATGTTAGAGGAAAGAAAGAGATAGAGTTCTTAGAATTGAAGCAGGGTAACAGGTCTGTTACTGAGTATGCTGCTAAGTTCACAGAGCTGTCAAAGTATTACACTCCCTATAATGAGGCTGCTGGAGAATTTTCGAAATGTGTGAAGTTTGAGAACGGGTTGCGTCCCGAGATCAAACAGGCTATTGGATATCAGCGGATCAGAGTGTTTTCTGACTTGGTTGACTGTTGCAGGATTTTTGAACAGGATTCCAAAGCCAGAGCAGAGAGCTATCAACAGAGAGTTGATAGGAAAGGCAAGAATCAGAATGATCGTGGAAAACCGTATGCAGCTGGCAAAGGTTTCCAGAAGCAGAGTGGGATGAGGAGGCCTAGTGGGGGAGACTCTAGTGCCCCTGCTAAGTGTTATAGATGTGGTCGGGCTGGACATCGTGTTCATGAGTGTACCAGTGCTGAGATGAAGTGTTTCAAGTGTGGCAAAGGTGGTCATTTGGCTGCAGAGTGTCGGTTGAAGACTGTAACTTGTTTCAACTGTGGAGAGTTGGGTCATATTAGTCCACAGTGTCCTAAGCCGAAGAAAGAGAATCAGTCAGGAGGCAAGGTCTTTGCTTTATCGGGTTCTGAGACTTCTGCAGATGATCGGTTGATCCGAGGTACGTGTTATATTAATGGCTTTCCTCTTGTAGCTATTATTGACACCGGTGCTACTCATTCCTTTATATCTTTGGATTGTGCTGTGAAACTTAAGTTAGAGATATCTGAGATGCTTGGAAGTATGGTGATTGATACTTCTGCGAAGGGTTCAGTGACTACTACTTCAGTTTGTTTGAATTGTCCTTTGAGTATTTTTAGTAGAGACTTTGGGATAGACCTTGTGTGTCTTCCACTAGTGCAGATTGATGTTATCTTGGGTATGAACTGGTTGGTGTTTAACCGAGTTTCTATCAACTGTTTTGATAAGACTGTGATATTTCCTGAGATTGAAGAAGGAAAGAGTTTGTTTCTATCAGCGAGGCAAGTGAATGAGGCAGTAGTAGAGGGGGCAGAGCTGTTTATGCTGTTAGCGACTTTGGAGGCTAAAGATAAACTGGTGATTGGCGATCTAGCCGTGGTGTGTGATTTTCCTGATGTGTTTCCGGAAGAGGTGAATGAATTGCCGCCAGAGCGTGAAGTTGAGTTCTCGATTGATTTGGTACCTGGTACTAGACCGATATCGATGGCTCCGTACCGTATGTCTGCTGTTGAGTTAGCTGAATTGAAGAGTCAGCTGGAAGAGCTGTTGGATAAGAAATTTATTCGTCCGAGTGTGTCACCGTGGGGTGCACCAGTGTTATTGGTTAAGAAGAAAGAAGGTACTATGAGGTTGTGTGTGGACTACAGGCAACTGAATAAAGTGACTATCAAGAATCGGTATCCTTTGCCGAGGATTGATGATTTGATGGATCAGTTGGTTGGTGCGAGTGTGTTCAGCAAGATAGATTTGAGATCGGGATATCATCAGATACGTGTGAAGACTGAGGATATTCAGAAGACTGCTTTCAGAACAAGGTATGGACACTATGAGTATTCTGTAATGCCTTTTGGTGTGACTAATGCGCCTGGAGTATTTATGGAGTATATGAATAGGATTTTCCATCCGTACCTAGATAAGTTTGTTGTGGTGTTTATTGATGACATTTTGGTGTATTCGAAATCTGAAGAAGAGCATGCTGAGCATTTGAGAGTGGTTTTAGGAGTTCTACGAGAAAAGAAGTTATTTGCTAAACTGTCGAAGTGTGAATTTTGGTTAGAAGAGGTTAGTTTTCTTGGTCATGTGATTTCAAGAGGTGGTGTTGCTGTTGATCCTTCTAAGATAGAGGCGGTGTCTAAGTGGGAAGCTCCTAAGTCTGTTGCTGAGATTCGAAGTTTCCTTGGTTTGGCTGGTTATTATAGGAAGTTCATTGAGGGATTTTCTAAGTTGGCGTTACCGTTGACGATGTTGACTAGAAAGGGGCAAGCATTTGTTTGGGACTCAAAATGTGAAGAAGGTTTCCAAGAGTTAAAGAGAAGGTTAACTATTGCTCCTATTCTGATATTACCGAGTCCGTCGGAATCATTTGAGGTTTACTGTGATGCTTCTTTGTTGGGTTTGGGTGGTGTGTTGATGCAGAATAAGCAGGTTATAGCTTATGCTTCGAGACAACTGAGGGTTCATGAGAGGAACTATCCGACGCATGATTTAGAGTTGGCAGCTGTGGTATTTGTTCTGAAATTATGGAGACATTACTTGTATGGGTCAAGATTTGAGGTTTTCAGTGACCATAAAAGTTTAAAGTATTTGTTTGATCAGAAAGAGCTGAATATGAGACAGAGGAGATGGTTAGAGTTTCTGAAGGATTATGACTTTGGTTTGAATTACCATCCGGGTAAGGCAAACGTAGTGGCTGATGCGCTGAGTCGGAAATCATTGCATATGTCTATGTTAATGGTTAAGGAATTGGATTTAATTGAGCAGTTTAGAGACTTGAGTTTGGTGTGTGAGAGTACTCACAATAGCGTTAAATTGGGAATGTTGAAGTTAACAAGTGGTATTTTGGATGAGATCAGAGAGGGTCAGAAATCCGATGTGCTTTTGGTTGATAAGTTGACTTTAGTGAATCAAGGTCAAGGTGGTGAATTCAGAGTTGATGAGAATGGTGTTTTGAAATTTGGTAATCGGGTGTGTGTTCCGGATGTTACCGAACTTAAGAAGAGTATTCTTGAGGAAGGACATCGTAGTGGCTTGAGTATTCATCCTGGAGCTACGAAGATGTATCATGATTTGAAAAAGTTATTTTGGTGGCCGGGAATGAAAAGAGAAATTGCGAGCTTTGTCTACTCTTGTTTGACTTGTCAGAAGTCAAAGATTGAGCATCAGAAGCCGTCTGGGCTAATGCAACCGTTGGCTATTCCAGAGTGAAAGTGGGATAGTATCAGTATGGATTTTGTCTCTGGTTTACCGAGGACAAGCAAGAATTTTGAAGCTATTTGGGTGGTTGTTGATAGATTGACGAAATCGGCTCATTTCATTCCGATCAGAATGGATTATCCGTTAGAGAGATTAGCCGAGTTGTATATTGAGAAGATTGTAAGTTTGCATGGTATTCCGTCGAGTATTGTTTCGGACAGAGATCCTAGATTTACATCGAAGTTTTGGGAAGGTTTGCAGAGGGCTTTGGGAACTAAGCTGAGATTGAGTTCTGCATATCATCCGCAGACTGATGGTCAGACTGAGAGGACGATTCAGTCGCTAGAGGATCTTTTGAGAGCTTGTGTTTTGGAAAAAGGAGGTGCTTGGGATTGTTATTTACCTTTGATTGAGTTTACCTACAACAATAGTTTTCATTCGAGCATTGGTATGGCACCGTTTGAAGCTTTGTATGGTAGGAGATGTCGGACACCTTTGTGTTGGTATGAGTCCGGTGAGAGTGCTGTGGTTGGACCGGAGATTGTTCAACAAACTACGGAAAAGATTAAGATGATTCAGGAGAAGATGAGAATTGCTCAGAGTCGTCAGAAGAGTTATCACGACAAGAGGAGGAAGTCACTTGAGTTCCAAGAGGGAGATCATGTGTTTCTTCGTGTCACTCCGATAACTGGTGTTGGTCGAGCTTTGAAGTCGAAGAAGTTGACACCTCGATTTATTGGTCCTTATCAAATTTTGGAGAGGATAGGGGAGGTAGCCTATCGTATCGCTTTACCGCCGTCGCTTGCGAATTTGCATGAGGTTTTTCATGTGTCTCAGTTGAGGAGGTACATTCATGATCCGTCGCATGTAGTCCAAGTAGATGATGTACAGGTGAGAGATAACCTGACTGTTGAAACATCACCTATGAGGATAGAGGATCGAGAGTTGAAGCAGTTGCGGGGTAAAGAGATTGCTTTGGTAAAGGTAGCTTGGGGAGGACCAGCAGGTGGCAATGTGACTTGGGAACTTGAGAGTCAGATGAAGGAGTCTTATCCTGAGTTATTCGCTTGAGGTATGTTTTCTGTAACACCCTTCTACCCAAACGACATATTTATATATATTATCAGAGTACAACATGTAGAAGAGTTTACATTTCATACAACATGTTATTTCTCGCATCACAACATAACATATATTATTTATTTGATTTAAAACTTCGCAGCGGACAACAACATAATTATTATAATAATGTGTCAACATGATCTCCACAAAACATCTCAACAATTATTCATCATAAACAACATAAATAAAATGTAATTATCTATCGAATCCCATAACCCCGGTGTCACATGACCAGAGCATTTGACTCGACTCCGTAGAATAACTCTACACTTATTCTTCAAACCTCAACAATAGCTACTCCGCTGTATCTGCACATTGCTCATCATAGATGAACATAAACACATGCAGAAGGGGTGAGAATTACATTATTAAATAATAATATAACGACAGGAATATAAACATAATTATATATCACATATGCCAACACATCTCATCATAATCATCCTAATCAACATACGCATGAACATCTACGAAACAACATATCAAATGCAATGCACACACCCATGCATGACTCAACACGACTCGGTATACCCATTTTGTGACCAACTACAGGATCACTACTCCCAGATTCATCACCATAGAATCCGAGTTCCCCGTAAGGAACCAAGCCTCTCAACAAGCCCGGAGTCAACAACATCATTGGAACTCAGTCCGTTCATCACTAGGCATCGGCCTTTCATGAATGCATGCACACCAAACATGCCTCACAATCAACATCGCAACAACAGCATCACGTAGTCATGTTATCATCATCATTAATAGCATGACATACAACTCAACAAAACCACAACCAAATTATAACTTAACAAATTAATTCATCACACTTAACCACAATAGGCCAAATCACAATTTCAACATAAAAATTAGCCATTTTTCAATACTGGAACAGTGTTAACCGGTTAACACCATGCGTTAACCGGTTAACGCAGGACAACAATACCTCTCCAGGCAAAACGCAACAGTGTTAACCGGTTAACGCTATACGTTAACCGGTTAACGCAGGCAAACTCAACATTTTCACAAAATATAACGGTGTTAACCGGTTAACGCCCTGGGTTAACCGGTTAACGCAGACAAAACAGCAGTTCCTGCGCTAACACAAGGCAGAATGCAGAGTTCTCCGCATTTTCCGCCGTCGGAGGACTTCCGGACCTCCGATTCAATTTCCGTAAAAAGCTACGCGTTCGGGAAACGCGACTCACACAACTACGGATTCAATTTCAGCTTAATTCGACTTATTCATCATAGTACTAAACGACGGTAAACCCCAACTTCCCCAATCTTCCTAAATCCCCAAAATCCATCAACAATCCCACATAAATCATGAAATGCTCGCATATTATCATTTAATAAGGTTCAGACCCCTTACCTGAGATAATTCGGTAACTCAACGCTTCCGCTTTTCCGTTCTTCAGCCTTTGCTCTACAGCTTCTCCCTTCTCTGCAGCTTCTCAACTTCCACGTAAAACTCTTCTGTTCCAAATGAGAAACTTTTTCTCTTAATTCCAACTTATATATATTTTCCAAATATTATTATTCCAAATAATAATAATAATAATAATAATCCAATAATCCATTTTATTTAATTAAATTAATAAAATAATATTATCAACTTAATTAAATAATTCTTTTACTTTATTTGGGGTGTTACAACTCTCCCCCACTTTAGAAGTTTTCGTCCTCGAAAACATACCTCAAGCAAATAGAGCCGGATACGACTCCTTCATCTGATCTTCACGCTCCCAAGTCAAGCTCTCACCAGCTGGACCTCCCCAAACAACTTTCACTAGCGCAATCTTCTTACCTCTCAGGGTCTTCTCTTCTCGGTCATCTATCCGAATTGGCAACACCTCAACGGTCAAATTATCCCTCACCTGGATATCATCCAACCGAACAACATGCGAAGGATCCGCAATATATTTTCTCAACTGAGATACATGGAACACATCATGCAGATTAGAAAGCGACGGCGGTAAAGCTATCCGATACGCCACTTCCCCAACCCTCTTCAAAATCTGATACGGACCCACAAACCTCGGAGTAAGCTTCTTAGACTTTAAAGCTCTACCCACACCTGTCGTCGGAGTAACTCTCAGGAACACATGATCTCCCTCTTGGAACTCAAGTGCCTTTCTCCTATTATCATGATAACTCTTCTGACGACTCTGAGAAATCTTCATTTTCTCCTGAATCATCTTAACCCTTTCAGTCGTCTGCTGCACAATCTCAGGTCCGAGTACAGCACTCTCACCTGATTCATACCAACACAATGGAGTTCTACACCTCCTACCATACAATGCTTCATATGGAGCCATACCGATACTAGCATGAAAACTATTATTATAAGTAAACTCCACCAACGGCAAATAACTATCCCAAGAACCACTCTGCTCCAACACACAAGCTCTCAACAAATCCTCCAAGGATTGGATAGTTCTTTCAGTCTGACCATCAGTCTGAGGATGATAAGC